>NW_010361012.1:1356-1838 GCF_000414095.1 Morus notabilis | reverse complement strand
GGATGTACCGGGGCTATCCCGGGGCTGTCCCGGAGCTAATCCGGGGCTGTCCCGGGGATACGCTGGGGCTGTACCGGGGCTGACCCGGGGCTGTACCGGTGCTGATCCGGGGCTGTCCCGGGGCTGACCCGGGGCTGTCCTGGGGCTGACCCAGGTCTGACATGGGGCTTTCCCGGGGCTGTACCGGGACTGTACTGGATGTACCGGGGCTATCCCGGGGCTGTCCCGGAGCTAATCCGGGGCTGTCCCGGGGATACGCTGGGGCTGTACCGGGGCTGACCCGGGGCTGTACCGGTGCTGATCCGGGGCTGTCCCGGGGCTGACCCGGGGCTGTCCTGGGGCTGACCCAGGTCTGACATGGGGCTTTCCCGGGGCTGTACCGGGACTGTACTGGGGCTGTCTCGGGGCTGATCCGGGGCTGTCCCAGGGCTATACCTGGGTTGTACCGAGGCTGCCCCGGGCCTGCCTCGGGGCTGTCCCGG
>NW_010361012.1:0-165 GCF_000414095.1 Morus notabilis | reverse complement strand
CCGCGGGGCTTTCCTGGGGCAGTACCGGGGATCCCCTGGGGCTGTCCCGAGGCTGTCCAGTGGCTGTACCGGGGTTGTACCCAGGCTGTCACGGGGCTGTCCCGGGGCTATCCCAAGGATGTCCCGGGGCTGTCCCGGGCCTGTACTGGGGCTGTACCGTGGCTG
>NW_010361011.1:0-10622 GCF_000414095.1 Morus notabilis | reverse complement strand
AGATTCAGAATTATTCTCGCTTTACGTGTGTTTTTTGTGAGAAAAAATACTGTAACAAATCACGAATCATGACACAAATCATGACACGAATCTTCCTTCTAAACGTTCTCAAAATGAAATCACTTATGTCGTCAAGCAAATAGATACAGGTGAAGAAGGTTAAGAAAATCGCACCTTTTTTTTTTTTGTGTCCAATTATTATTTTGTTTTTATTTGGTGGTTTTGCCATTCACTTTGACTAGGGATGGTACAAGACTTTTGTTTTTTCTTTTTATACAAGAAACATGTTCCAAACTTGATCCAAATTGTTAACATGATTGATATAAAATTGTCTCCCTTTATTAGATTGACATATTAATATACATACAGTGAGAAGTGTAAGATTTATTATTTAAATTCCCAATATAGATAAATGGATTTAGAAAGCTAATAAATTAATTATGATAATACGGATTTGAATTTTTTTTTTTCCGGGTAATGAGTGGATCAACACAAAAATTGGAGTCTATAACAACACAAGTCAAATTCTCGCTGCTATTAGTAACTTTACCAGTATTAGATTTCCTTGGCTCCCTTCTATAATGAATAATCGTTCTGAAGTGGTATTTAGTAAAATATATAAACATTGGAAGGATAAATGTTTGCTCAAATACGATTTAAATAACGTCTCTCCTCTAAATTCTTGAGACAAAGCACATGTCCCATTAGGAATTCCTTCCGTTCTACACTCCATTTGACCAGAAAAGGAGAGAAAATTAAAGAGGGATATAAAACTCACAAGGCATAGAAAATATGAGAGAAAATTTCTCTCTTATTTTGTTTGGTACGGTATATTTCGTTTGTTTTTTTTTTATTTTTTTTTTCAAATCACAATTGTAATATTTTCTCTCATAAATATTTAAATTTAATTTTTTCTATTTAATATTGTCACTAATATAAGTCGCTTTTTAACTCGAAAGTTCTCTTCCAAATACACCAAAACAAAATGAATAAGTATAACTTTCTTAGCAAAAATTGGCTGTATAAGAATTGGGTCTTGATTTGTTTTTTCCCTGGAGAAAGCATTCAGCCGTTGATGAATAGTTGGTGCTTAGATCTTTAGCTTTGATTTTTAGTTGTGCCTTTTCTTTTATTTTATTTTTATTTTTATATTTTAACTCCTTCCCTCTTCTGGTGCCATATGCCCACATGGCGATTGTGACCATTTCCATGCAGATTCCACTCTTGTTAATCGAGTCAAATCAGGTAAACAAGCATATTGTGGCTGCTCTCTCTCTCTTTGTAAAACCAAAGCAAACTATCTTTCAAATTTCAATGCATTAGATTTAGAGTGGTTATATATATATATATATATATATATATATACGCACACATATATTACTAATCATGTTACTTGTTAGGAAGGTGTATAATTGAATAACCCCCCAATTCGTAGTGGCTGCAAATATATAAGCATGTTAGAAAGGTGTAAATAAGAAGAGTCCTCCAATATGGACCTAAAAGTCAAATATATTTTCGCTGGAGTATCGTGAGAGATTATTTTTATTCGTTTCACTAATTTAGTTCAGTTTAATTTAATTTAAACAGTGAGTACAGTTAGAATTAACGTTTAGTAAGCACACAGTTTGAATTATATTTTCTATTTAAATTGAATTAAACGACTTAATTTAGAATTTAGCTATATCCTAAAGTTTAATTGTTCAAACTATTTTTGAATAGTAAAAAATATCTACTCTCTATTTTTTACACTTACTAAATATAAATTTAAATTTTATTCTCAATTCAAATTAAAATTTTAACTATATATTTAAACATCAATTCAAATTATAATTTAAATTTTTATATTTAAATTAAAAAAATTCAAACTAACCAACTAAAAGCTAAATTGATTATATATGTTTCACATTTGCCGTGTTACACGTTTGATGCACTTTTATATTTGACTAGTTCAAAAGCAATATTTTATTTTGTTTTTTCTTTTAATGATAATGATGCCATTTCTTTACCGGTCATTCCATAACCATCTCTCTCTCTCTCTCCAGAGACAAAACATTGAATTTAACAAAAGTTTTTGTCCCACGACTTCCAACACCGATAGTGGCTCTGGGCCAGCCTGATGTGAACTCCACGAGATAGGATGGGGTAGCCCAACAATAATCAATTTTACGGCTTGTGTTTTTTCATGATTTTAAATTGTACACGTGAAAAAAAATATATTGTAATAAAAAAATTAAAATTAAATTTTATTAAAAATATTATAGTAATATGATTTGAATCATAAATAGATATATTTTTAGTGGACGTTTGATTCATAAATTTATAATTATTTTTAATTTATATATATTTTTATTAAAAAAAATACTGTAACGAATCATAAATTATAATTTAAATTATGACACGAATTCACGTACCAGACACCCCATTAATTTTTTGTGTTTTTTTCTCCTTTTAAGACAAATCACAACTAGGAAATAGTGAAATACCATAACTATATTTCTAACAAAATTATAACCATATATTAAGACCTAACATATTTACTCTCTCTATTTTTGATAATGCATCAATAGATAATGTCAAGCAACTAACATATTTTTAAATTAATTAATGTGAAATGTTGCTAATAAATTTGCGAAGTATCAATTTTGTAGTAGTTACAACATTTATTTTTATTATTATTATTATTATTATTATTATTATTATTATTTATCTATTTATTCCGCATGCCACTTGTATTCTTCCCAACACCATACATGGTATGTACACCAAGCCAACTAGTGAAATACTTATTTATCCGTTTATTTCGCCGATTTGAGTTTATAATTCGAGTTTTGTTATAGTAAAAGGTTCTCAGAAACAATCACATCTAACTTTTTTACTACAGTAAAAAACTCTTATATAAAATCACATCTCAACTTAAATCAACGAACTGAATAGGCTAAATAATTTATTTATTGATGAGTCTTATGTATATCTGATCTAATTAGTGGAGAATAAATAATCATTTCCATCATCTAAGATTGGCTGTACTGTACCTATGCGGTTTTTGGTTCTATTGAATAATAGGAATCATGACGTTTGAACTTTTGGCTATGCATTGAGCAAAGTATGATATATTAGTTCAAGTTGGCTTTCTAGCTGGGTTTAATTAACGCAAACAGTTTTAAAGAATTAATGTCTCGTTCATTTTATCAATTCAATTTTAAAATTTAAGTTTTGTTACAGTAAAAAATTATAAAAAATAATTATATTTAATTTTTTTACTAATCTCAATTCGAATTAAAAACTCAAAACAGTGAACTAAATGGACACAAAATTTATAACTAGCATCTTAATGGAAAACCCATATTTGACGATAACATATTTTAAATCTAGCGGTGCAGAAAAATAAGAAACTTTTTTTGAAAAAAAAAAAAATGCAATGGAATTGCACGGAAATCAGTAGTGCATTCGACTTATACATAGTCAATTCAGGAGGATTCTATTAAAAAAATATTTATTAACAATACTATTTTTAGCTGTTAATTCTTTTGTCCGTGGTTCAATGTATATTTGATCACATTTCATGTTCATAAGCATCTTCTTTTTTTTTTATTATAAGTTATCTCAGTGGGTCAGCGGAGTTGATCAATATACTGTTACCGTCAAAATGTGGCCTTAAGCCTTATATATATTTAATTAAAAAAAAAAAAAAAGAGTTGTGGCCTCAAAAATTAGAACTTTCCGTAAATTGACTTGTTAAAAAAAATGATAAAAAAACGTTTATGGTTGTCCTTTGCAGTTTCTCGTATAACATGTCCAAACTTTTTTTAATTTGTTGTTTTTCTTTTGTTTTTATGCATTGTATATGGTATGATGTGTCCTCAAAATTTTTTTTAATAAATTATATATAAAGAGAAAAATTCTAAATATTGAAGCTTTCTTACTAGAAGAAAGAGAAAAATATTAAATATTACTATTTTTAATAGTTAAAAGTTGTAATGTAAAAAAAAAGAAAGTTGTTATGTAAAATTATGAGGGTTCTAGTGCACGTTTATCTGAAGGTGTTATGTCGGATATTTTATTGTTAAACTTCACCAAAAAAATACAATATAGCATTCTTTTTAAAATAATACCAACTTGAAGCACCTGAGTTGGTCATAATCCCATAGTATCAATGCGTTCGTGCGGCCCCCGTATGTACAACTCCGGGTATACATATAATTTGCATTTATATTTATATATATATATATATAATTATGCTATGTGTATATTTGGGGTGTCAATTTGTATTACGTGTCGTGTTTTGATTGTTTCTTTTTAAATTTGTAGTCAACCCGAACACGATCCGTGACACAAAATTTTTTAAAAACCGCAACACGAACATGACACGACCACTTTATGAGTTGACACGACACGACCCGAAAATGACTCGTGACACGAAATTGACACAAAAATTTTATACTTTTATTTAGTTTTTTACATATTAGAAATAACTTAAAAGTCATAACACACTAAATTTTAATAACATCCATTGAAATTAAGCAAATAATAATATAAGATTTTGAGTATAACTATCATGATATCACAAGTTTAAAATATGAAATGAAAAATATATGTACTTTTTAATTTTTTACGAGTTTCGTGTCATGTTCGGGTTAGGTGGGTCCAACCTGAAATTGACCCGTGTTTTTCATATCAATTTCAGGTTAAACTAATTCTGACCCGAACCTCTTTTTTCTCAACCTTAACCCGCAAAATTCGTGTCGTTTTCGATTTGTGTCGTCGTGTCGTGACCCATATTACCGGCCCTAGTGTATATACAACTACATGGCCAAATGTCCATTATGTTCTTTTGGACAGTTTCTGAATCTATTAGGGGATTTATCTGTAGTTAAGCCAGCCACAAGATTGTTCGTTGAATCAAACAATTAAAATTTAAAAGTCTTTTTGTCATCGACTACATGGCCAAATGTCCCTGGTATTGAAAGAGGGACGTTATCCCCCAACTCAACCGAAAACTACGCCCTTAAATAGGAATGGCCTTTGGTACTAGTCCACTTTGACACAATATTTTACTTGTAGTTCAGAAGTATTAGCGAAAACCATGGGGTTGTTCTTTTATATTTTTGTGTTAAGGTGATTTAAGTGATAATCTTGAGTTAAGTTTGAGTTATAATTTGAGTTGAAATTGTAACTTGAGTTTGTGTTTGGATGTGCAGATTATGATTTGAATTGAGAATCTTTTTGAGTTTGTAGTTTGGTGGGTTAAAACTTAAATTTGTATTTAGATAATATTTTTATAAAAACTCAATGGTGATGAAAAGTTTTAATAAGGTATATGAGTAAGGTTTTATTCGTCTTTTTCATTGTGAATGCATAGAAAAAAATTATCTCAATCAGAATTACGAAAAAGTTATAGCATTTTTAAGAATAAAAAAAATATTGTTCATTAACTTGAGTTCGAGTTTATAAACTCGAGTTGAAGGAAAAACTTGAACTCGAGTTTAGTCGTTCGAGTTTATGAACTCGAGTTGAAGGAAAAACTTGAACTCGAGTTTAGTGTCAAACTCGAGTTTAAACTCAAATTTTATAAAAAAACATGAACTCGAATAAGTTATTACTCGAGTTTAAACTTTTTTTGAATTTTGTTATAAAAGAATAACCCCCATGCCTTTTGGATAGTATAAAGCAAAACAAAATAAAATAAAAATAGGCTACATTTTCACAAATGAAAAAAAAAAAAAAAAAAAAAAAAAAAAAAAAAAAAAAAAAACTCGAAGGCTCTATTAGCGCTAAACACCACCATCATCATTAATAGTGATAGAAGGTCGATTGCATTTTATAAATTTATCACTTTATATAAAAGAAGCACCACCGATGCTATATAATTTTGCTCTTTCAACAACGGGCAAAAGAGAAAAAAGGATCATCTTAAAAATTAGAACTGATAGCTTGCTAATTTAGTTGACTAAATACGGGACTTAATCAATATATCATGGATTATATCAAGTGCGGTAAGAGATAAGATAAGATTATGCTTTGAAGCGATCGCCGTATTTTTTAAGTGATCACAATATTTAAGCATTAGCAAACCAAGTAACGTACGATTTGATTTCTTTTAAGGTTGGAATTATATTCAACGGACAGAACTTTCAACCTTAATTTGGGGAGAAGTGACTGCCAACAAAAAAAAAAAAAAAGTTAAGAGGGGAAAAATGTATAACCTTAATACAGTTATTATTATTATTATTATTTTTTTTTTTTATGGAAGACCATTATTTGATCTTACTTTCTATGAAATACAGTTATTCCCACTTGATCTAATTTTTCTATTTTGATGCCATCTGCCTTTAATTGGTTTTTGCATTACGTGCGGGGATTTTCACGAGGAAAAGGAACAATATGGATGTGCAGCTGGATCTCTCGAATATTGTACTGTGCATGAGGGATCAACTTGATTGTCGTAAATAAACTTGTTTAAGTTAAGATATATGCAACTTGGGATTGAGTTGGGTGGCGATTAGTTCGCTGATTCGAGTTTTTAATTCGAGTTGAGATGTGACTTTATGTGATAAATTTTTATTATAGTAAAAAAATTAGATGTGACTATTTCTGAGAGCTTTTTACTGTAATAAAACTCAAATTTTAAATTCGAATCGGTGAAATGGACGAGACACTTAAATTTTAAATACGATCTGAGAGCAAAAAAGTTTATGTTTTTTTTTGTTACAATTAAATTTGTATCAGAAATTATCTGTTATGTATTTTTTGTTATGATGTGATTATTATCAAAATTAATAATAAAAAGTGTGTATTGCTGATAGGAAGTCATACCGTAAAAAGACAAAAAACAAAAAAAAAATAGGATGCATGAAGAGCTTCCTAGATGGATCACATACACATGCAAGTTCCACGTTGGATGAGTTGGAAACTATGATCAACTTGGTCTTGGCATTTCTTTACTAGGAAATCATCACCAAGTTGAGAGAATAAACTAATTATTGTTGAGTGATTCAATGAACATATATCTTTTCTAATATTAATATTCAAAGCCAAGTGTGCGTGCCGTCTATACATGTATATTCGTGCAAGCAAATTTTTTTTTTCCATATTTCTTTCTTTCAAAAAAATCCATTTTTTTATTTAATAATTAATTCGGTTATCTATCTATCTATATATATATATATATTCTTCTGTCAAATATTTGTTCAGTTGATTTGGAAGTCATCTTGACTTGACTTCCAAATCAACCAAAGAAATTTCCTTTCTTAATTAATTAACATCCGAGAATTATCATGTAAAAAAAAAAGAGTTAAAAATTGCATAGTATAAATTTCTCCACCGTGATAATTATCATTGCTCCACTTAATTATACAAACTATAGAGTAAATAATTATGTGATTAGACTTAAAACAAGCAATAATGATCATCACCGTTAACGACAGAAAGTGAATCCTCCATCCTTGTATTGTCTTTATTTTTATTTTTTAATGATAAATATGGTCCTAAGTGGCCGGGACAAAACACGTAAAAATAACAGATAATTATTATTTTTAATAATTTCTTTAAGCCAAGGGGAACCAGAATTTATGCGATTGTACGTGTTCCCTACCACGACGAGTTGATTGATCTTTAAAGGAAAAGAAATTGGTTTTGGAAATGAGAATTCAATTGGAAATACGAGTGGATAGAACTCTCTCTCATTATCATGGTAGGCCTTTACGCGTCTCTCTCTCTATATATGTCTATATACACGGTGTGTATATATATATATATATATAGGAAAATAGTAGAAAATAAGTCAATATGAAAAGCTTAAGAAAGTATATAGGCTATTTTTTAGTTATAGAAATTAATAGGTCATAATTTGTTAAGTTATGGTTCATAACCAGATAAATTATGGACAAATTTGTCAAGTTATGGACGAAAACAGTAATTTGACCTATTTATTAACTTATATAAATTATTAGCCTATTAATTTTAATTCATCTTAAGTCTTGACGTATTTTCTTTTTTCTCCCATATATATATATATATATCCATTTTCACACTGACCCCCATTCAGTGCACCCCAATCCTTTCTGCGTCATAGACTTTTGTTTTAACACCAATAATTCACGATAACAACAGACTAAGACCTCTCAATTTTATCTCATCTCTCATTTTTCTTTTTATGTTAACCGATGATATAAGATAATGAAATAATTATATCATTAAGAAGTGAGTAATACGTTTAGGAAAATATTCACTAATTAAGAAGTCACAGTTTACCTATAATCTTTGTTTATATTAAAAATCAGCTGGATACGTGTATGTTATAGTTATGCCGCCGTAACATATTTGATGCAATTCTTCTGCATTATTGACCAAGCTTGTAGTTTTGTGAAAAATACATACGTTTGGTTCATAGATTAGAATTATAAGATTAAAATTATTTTCAATTTACGTATATTTTTTGTGAGAAAAAACACTATAACATATTATAAACCATAATTTAAATCAGAATACGAATATCCCAACAAAACAATCCCTACAAGGCCTAACTCAGTTTCATGTGCAACTCTTATTATTAGCCCTGAAGCAATCATGTCACTTTGTTCCAAATATATAATATTTAAGGGAATTTTAATACTTTTTTTTTTTTTGGTTAAACGGAATAATTCACTATACGGAAAGTGTTAGAAATGGATATATTGAATATGGACCATCAATTTTCTGAAAACCAACCAACTCAAATTAGCCGGGGCTTAATGTGGACACGTGCGTTTTCTGCAAATACTCAGGTCCTAATTTATTTGCTTAAGTAAGGATGTTTGTTTTCTATATTCGTCCATGATTCTGAATTATGATTTATGGTTCTTTACAGTATTTTTTTTCATAAAAAATACACGTAAAATGAAAATAATTCTGAATCATGATTATGAATACATAAACTAAACGTCCTCCAACGTTTGGTTCATAAATTTAGAATTATAATTCAGAACCATTCTTATTTTACGTGTATTTTTTATGAGAAAAAAACACTGTAAAGAATTATAAATCATGATTTAAAATTAAGAATGAATACAAGAAACAAACATCCTCTAAAAAAACAGTATAAAGTCAAAATAGTTGGCGTTCCTTTTAAGGAAGAAATATCGCCGGAAATGATATATTTGGCGATGATGTGGCCATACCACTCAAAAATTATGCGCTCAAATCCGTTTTCTTTTACCTTTGTTAACAAACAAATTGGCCTTTTCCTTTTCCTTTTTCATGGAGGGATTGTGTTGAGTATATTCGTAACTGTTTCCATATAAGTGAAGGCCATTAGTTTTACCAATCAAATTGCTCTGTTTTCTATCTATTCTTACAGGAGTTTTAGTATGATGGGAAAATATCCAAAACAATCCTTGTGCTTGATTTATTTTGCCTCTTTTACAGTCCAAATATCTCAAATACCCATGTGTTTCTTAAAAATGCCATGTTTATTCAGTTTCTAATTATTCTTAGGTTATTTACTTTTCTATACCCTACATTTTAGGTTTAATTAGAAAGTGTAAATTTGGTTTTTGATATTCTCAAAAGTATACCTTTAAATTTTATTTAATATACAAAGTCATATATTATACCGGTCAACACTTGATTATGACCTTAAAAATGATCAAAGTACCCTTAAAAATAACAAATAAAACTTTTTAAAAGAAGTATATGAGAAGAGAAAAAACCATTTTTTTTTTTTTAAGATTTTTAAAATTTTCTCTTTCTTGTATTTAAGGGTATTTTGGTTATTTTTGATGTCATAATCAAGTGTTGACCAGTATAAGATATGAATTTGTATATTAAATAAAATATGAAGCTATATTTTTTATGAAATTAAAAATTGAAGATACACTTTTTAAATAAACTTAAAATACAAGGTATAAAAAGATAAATAACCCTTTATTCTTATAGAAGTATAAGTATGGTGGTAGAATTCCACGTTTGTGTTTGATTTTACAAACAAGAGGATAATTTATGGAGTTTTACAAAAAGACAGACAAAAAAGTGGTATTTTGCCTAACCAGATAGGATAGTTTGAAAATATTTTCTCACAAACTATTCGAAATAGTTCGAGTATCTTAAGGCTCGTTTAGTTCGTGTGTTTCAAAATATAATTCGATTACAATACTTTTTTTTTCATAAAAAAATTATCGCTAATGGGTTCTCTCACAAAATGTGAATGCAGAATTAAAATCGCTAACTTAAATGCGTGAACCAAACGAGCCGTTATAAATTTGATTGATCAAATGTTGAGTAAAAGTTAATTTTAGGATATTTTAAAAAATATGAGAAATAAATAAGATATTTTAAAGAAATACGCGAGACATTTTAAGAATTTTTATAAAAGAGGGACAAAAACAATATTTTAACTAAACGCATGGGGTGTTTTATGTATTTTTTAGATTTTTAGGTCATGTTTATTTCACAATTCAAGTCACAACTTAAATTTTATTGTTATAGTGTTTTCTCTCATAAAAATTTAAGTTTATTTTTTTCTTAGATACACAACTTAAATTAAGAAATTGAGTTGTAAAACAAACATATAATCAGATAAAAAGCAATAAAAGAGTTATATATATATATATTATTTTTCTAATATTATGAATTAACATTCAAATTGC
>NW_010361010.1:376650-386479 GCF_000414095.1 Morus notabilis | reverse complement strand
GTAAATTTTTGCATCCCATAACCATACCACGATTTTGCTCAAAAAAAAAATAAAAAAATAAAAAACCCACGGTTTTTGGTCTCCGCGTCGCCCACCATGTTTGGTAAATGAATTAGGAATGTGGACCCAACATATTTAATTTTCGTCTCTATATGTTGAACTTACCTTAGGGACTAGGGTGCATAAGTCCCTCATTAGGGATTTTTACTCTTTAAATAGGTATTAATTAAGAATAATAGATAAAAATAGGCATCGTTCACTTCGTGAATTCGAGTTTTCAATTCGAGCTGAGATGTGACATTTTCTGATAACTTTAGATGTGACATTTTCTGAGAACTTTTTACTGTAAAAACTTAAAATTAAAAACTCGAATCAGTGAAATGAACTATGCTTAAATTTTTATACACTTTAAATGGGTATTAATTAAGTACAATTTATCTCTTTTTTTCCTGACTTTTTTTCACTGAGTTGACCATTGAATGTTGAACCGTACTATTTTGGTACCATAAGCACAAAAGAAAAGTCTGGATGACCAAGCCAAATTTTCCAATGAATATATAAGTCCATGTCTATATATCGTTACTCTCACATTAAAAAAAAAAAGAAAAAAAGAAAAAATTCAAGGTTTTTTTTTTCTTTTTAATTTATCACAAAAAGTGCTAGGAGGAAGAGATGGAAAACAGTCTTGCTAACCTCTCTCATTTCCTCTCATTTTTATTTTCGATCCTCTCCTCAGTACAGTGAATACATGTGCTTAACCAAGTAAAAGATACGAGGACAGTTATAGAACTGTGTTGAACCAGAGTCGGTAAAAGTGATATGACATTTAAGACGGTTTTTTAAACCGTCTTCATATGCATTACATAACACGCCATTTGAGCGGCTCTCTGAAGCATTTAAGGAAGGTTTTTCATTTTTTCATTTTTTGAGAGACGTACTAATACGTTAAGTTTTTTTAACCGTTGAATTTACGTATTTTTTGAATTTTACGTGATTTTATGTATATCTGACGAACAGAACCCGACCTACTAATATGTTAACATACTAGAGATAAGAGAATGTCTCTTCTTTTTTAGAAAAAAAAGGGAAGGTTTTCCTTTAAAACCGTTGTCATGTGTATGCAACATTTAATATTGGTTGAGATTAAAAGTTTAAAATAAGTATTCCTAGCAATTTCATTCATTGTTAATTATAAATCTTGTAGAAATACAATATCAACATAACAAATTTAACAAATATAATAAATAAAAAAATCTAATAATTCAATTTTTTTTTTCTATTGACGTGCTTGTGATTCCACAAAGGACATCAAATTTACCTCCACAAGAAATAAATTTTTAAATCTTCAAAATGTCCTCTGCTATTCTGATTGATATAATAAATGTTGTCGATGTCCATTCTTGACAAGAGATTACAACACAAAATTATAAACCTACATAAAAGTTACCACAAGCAAATTAATATTTAAGTGAACATATATCTTCATTCATTTTGAAAATATAACAAAAACTACAAAATAAAAGAAAAGAAGACTAGCTATGATCTTATTGGAGAGAAAATTTCCCAAGGATCTCCTTTTTTGGAAGGACGAATTATCGAAATTTGGGATCCATCAATAATGAGAGTGAGGAAGGAGGGAAGAAGAGACTCAGGTTGAATGTTTAACCACATTATTGACTTATATACACACTGAATATAAATATTATTATTGACTTGTATATACTCGATACAAAGTGTGAACAGATTATTAATTCAAGCTCATTGGCTTTCATGGTTTTTTTTTTTTTTTTTTTGTGTGGGAAGGATCGAGTATATTAATACGAGAAAATCAGTAGTGAACTCACTCTTTAAATACGTTGTTTTAAGATTTTTACTTTTTATTTTTTATTAATATTCTTTTGACTGACATAGTTCATTGAGTAAAGAGTATTAAACAAATGTAAGGCATAAAAATCTTAGACTCATGTATTCTAAAAGTATTGTTTTTTTTTTTCTATATTAATACGCATGCCATTAGGACTTGATCTATTATTGAAGCTACTTTTTCTCCGTATTATTCCCACAATATTTCTGCCTTGGCCCACCTTTTATTTGGTATGCAAAATTTTGAATGAGGAATATAAATTGGACCTAACTAATATTGAATTTCTCCTTCTCTGTATTTATTATTATTATTTTTTCAATTCGTTGACCTTTTTTAATTTAGACGGCTTGCAGTACTCAAAAGCACAAATTAAGGAAATGTAAGGTAACAATTCTTTATTATCTATTTTTGTGCAATCATAGATAATGAATTGTTCTTTTTTTTTTTTTTTTTTTTGGGGTTGTTCTTTTTTTTTTTTTTTTTGGGGTGTAGGAAGGTAAGAATATATGAACGAACTCAATCTGTTTTTTGTTTTTGTTATTGATTGTTGGTTTCAAACGAAATGATAAAATCGAGCGAAGTTTAAAGTAAGCAACATGATAAACCTTGACCAATATTACCATTCGGCACCAAAGCACAACTCCAAATATATGTTGAAAAGAGGATCATCCATATTGTTTATTATTTTTTTTCTCCTTTAGTTTTCTATGCCTTTTACTTCTCTTATATTAAGTCATGAGCAATAATAATGCAATATGGTTGATAAGAATAATTTGCGTAATGCAATATGGTTGTTTAACAATAATTTGTTGTTTAATTTTTCTCCTTTTTTCTTTGCGTTTTTTCGCCTTTTCTTTTGCCCATTTGGAAATAATTTGCCGGACCGTACGTTTATTGACAAACACACACACATATATATATACGTATACGTATATACGATTTTTTTTTGGAGAACTTAAAGCTCTACACTAGCAATAATTGTACTTTTACTAGTATATATGGTAGCCATGTAGAAATTCGTTGATTTATTAGCCAAAATAATTCTTTACTATATAGTATCCACGCAATTGGCAAAAATTAAAGAAAAATCACCATTATCTGCAAGGAAAATAAAATCAAGAGCAAAATCATCACACCAATGATTTAATTTATTTATCATCTTGGAATTAAAGAATTTGAATCTTAAAACAAATTCATGTATTGTTAAGATCTTATGATCCCTATGAGTAGCTACAAAGTCCAAAAGCACAAAGGCCTCCACTACTGCACCTATTGTTGCACCCACCACAATGTCTCTTGTTAAAGGACGGATTGACACACTTTCCATTGCAACAAATCTGGCTGTACTTGCATTTCTTCCCACACTTGCCACAGTTATGACGATCTCTCAGCAAATTCACACACTTCTTCTTGCAGCAGCTCGGTCCCGGGCTGCCCTTGGCGCGACAAATCCTCGGAAACCTATTGCACGTCAACCGCCTGGTGTGCTTCCTCGGCGAGAACACCGAAAAGTGTTGCATTTGATCAGAAGAAGATTCTAACTTGTCACGATTAGTACTATAATTTTCTAGTTCATTTTGTAAGGCGCAAATCGCGACATCGGCGAAAATAACGGTGACAATCAAGAACATGTTAATGAGCTTCATTTTTGTTAGAGAAGAGAAATATTATGACTTGCGTCAATGGAAGAATTAATGCTTAATTTGGGAGCTTGGTGTGTGAAGATGGTGAGGTTTTGAGTATATATAGAGAGAAATTTTGGTATTGGCCAGTGGGTTTGACACGTTTTAGGCTACCTTTTGATAGTGTGTTATGTCCACTTTTAAATGCCAAAAGCGTTGAGATTTTTTATTTCACCCCTAAATGCATGAATCATGTGCTTCTCCTTTCAGATGCGAACACAATATGATCATTAAAAAACTGAAAATACCTGATCAAAAAGGCTGTACAAAAGTCAAAACTCAAAATAATAGCAATATAATAAGTGAAGTGTGTCAAATTGGTCAAAGCATATGTATTATGGAGCTGTTTAGTTTGTTGATTCGAGTTTTTAATTCGAGTTGAGATGTAACTTTATGTGATAGCTTTTTACTGTAGCAAAAAAGTTAAATATGATTGTTTCTGAGAGCTTTTTATTGTAGCAAAACTCGAATTATAAATTTAAATCGGTAAAATGATCAGGACTTCTATATACAATATTCACTATTGACACGTCTTTATGTGAGTATAGAATATGTATATATAGAGTTAATGTTTTGTGTTAGCAGACAATATGAAAACCCAATATTTCATTGGCCAGTGCAGTATCAATTGGTAGCTTTTGATGATCTTTTGTACATAATATAAGATAATTGTTTTTGGTCATATGCTGCCTATAAAGTCTCAATTATTAAACTGATTAATTTGTTTGCACTTTCAATTTCAAAGGGAACAATATGGAGCTTAACAACATTAATCTGGAAGTCTTATAATAACGTGGTAGGTTTAGACTATATATTTTATTTCCAATTTCACTATGAAGATAATTAATTCACTAAAAATATTTCTAACCAAAAAATATTTGACGTATTTACTCTAGAAAAAAAAAAAAAACAATATCATTTGATGTTTATCTGAGGTATGTGGTGATGTGACTTGGTACCAAATAATCATCATAAAAAGGAAAAAAAAAAAAAAAAAAAAAAAGAGTTGACTCTTACGTGTGTATATACATAAACATGCATTTGAGATTTTTTTCCAAGTTGTAATTTTTCCATCCCATACCACGGTTTTTGGTTTCCGCGTCGCCCACCATTTTGTTTGGTAAATGAATTAGGAATGTGGACCTAACTTATAATTTTCCTCCAATCTATGTACTTTTTTTTCATTCTTTACCGTGACAATCTCACTTTTAATTATTGGGTTAATTTTTTAACGATTTAATCTGTAATAAAAACAATTATGTATGGCCTGTTGTAAATTTTGAATTCAAACTGCACAAATTTGATCAATAGAAAATTAATCTAACGATTAAAAATGAGAATTCCAACGGTTTTTTTTTTTTGGGTTCCACTATAAAAGTTGCTTTTTTTTTAATCCCTTAGTTGACCTTTGAATGTGCAGCCGTACTACTTCAGTACCAATAGCACAAGGGAAAATCTGCATGCCAAGCCAAATTTTCCATTGAATAAGTCCATGTCCATCATATCTCAGACATAAAAAGTCAAGGTTTTTTTTTTTAATTAATTTTCACAAATAATACCAGGATGAAAAATGTCAAACAGTCTGGTAAACTCTCCCATTTCCTTTCGTTTTTCTTTCTCCTCTCGTTTAGTCTCTTGGTCAAAGCATTGTAAAAATGCCAAACCTAGAGGAAAAATTAGGGTTCAATTATATATATACACATATATATATATATGAATAAAGTTCTGAAAATTCCAAATTGCTGCAAGAAATGAAGAATTTAGTGACGGCAATTATCGTCATTAAAAATCTAATGTCCTTGGTAAACGTTTTTAAGTGCTGACATGCATGTCTTCGAATTCGTTAATTAATCGTCATTGTAATTTCATTGCTAAAAGAGTCGCTAACTGTCCAATAATTCATTAATGAATGGGATTTACGATTACAAGTTTAACGCCGTCGCTAAAAGTTGACGTAAAAGAAAATAGTGCGTTATAGTGCATAAAATACACGCCTGATTTCAACTCTTTAATAACAATAAAAATCATCGACGCTGAAGCCTAATTTTGGTACCACCTTTTGCACTATTTGGCCATGCTCACGGGAAAACCGAGTAATTGAATAAAAAATATTGGCATATGTTATATAACATATGGGTGACAATTCGTATCACGTGTCGTATTTTGATCATTTTTTTTTAAATTTACAGTCAATCCGAACACGATATGTGACACGAAATTTTTTAAAAACCACAATATGAACACGACACGACCACTTTACAGGTTGACACGACACGATACGAAAATAACCTGTAAAACGAAATTGACTTGTGAACCCGAAATTGACCCAAAAATTATATACTTTTATTTAGTTTTTTACATATTAGAAATAAATTAAAATTCATAACACAGTAAAATACAATGGAAATTAAGCAAATAATAGTATAAGATTTTGAGTATAACTATCATGATATCATAAGTTCATAATAAAATAAAAAATATGGAATGAAAAATATATGTATTTTTTAATTTCTAACAAATTTCGTGTCGTGTTCAGATTAGGCGGGTATAACATGAAATTTACGTGTGTTTTTCGTGTTAATTTCAGGTCGACTCAATTCTGACCCAAACCTCTTTTTTCTCAACTCTAACCCATAAAATTCATGTCGTTTTCGAATCGTGTTGTCCTATCATGATCCATATTACCAGCCCTAATATAACATATGCTAAGATCATTTTTTGTGCATACTCTCCAACCAAATTACCCTCGGGCCACGCGAAGTGTGACACGTTGTTGCTAAATATGGTTAGCGATCCATGACATTGTACTCTCCGTGAAGAGAACACTATTTAAGGTGATATATATAAGCTGCTAATGACGACGTCTTGTCGGCGTAACTTTTAGTGACGAAAAAGAGTTGTCGCCAATCATGCACATTGCATATCCTCTGGTTTATATATGCACGATAGAAAGTATTTTTTACCAACATTATAACTAATTCCTTTATCCACAATAAAGCTCAATCACATGAAAAGAAGAAAATACAGTAAATAATAATCATTTCAAACCATGAGTACTACTACTTTGCTTTTCTTCTTGTTTGCAATAGTTGAAGAACAATTTGAATCTCAAAATTTAGGGCGCGTTTGGAACTCATTTTAAAATAATTTTATTTTTTGTATGATAATGAAAATGAAAACGTTTTTAATCTCAGACAGAAATCATTTGTAAAAATGTGTTTGGTAGTTTTATCAAGACATTATTTTCAATATAAAAAACTCATTAATGTTTCTGTCTGCTCGAGAGAGGAGAAAACAAAAATAAAAAATGAAAAACGACTAAAAGTCATTTTTCATTTCCCTCTCATTTTATACTAAACTAAAAAATCGTTTTCATTTCCGTTTTTTATTTTTATTGCGCTAAACGCCGTTTTAGAAACGTTTTCATTTATTCTTTCTCAAAAAACATAACAAATAAAAATGAGATCAATTCCAAATACGACCCTAATATTTAACCTATATATTGTTTGCACCCACCACAATGTCCCTTGTTGAAGGACGGATTGACATACACTTGCCATTGCAGCAAATTTTATTGTACTTGCACTGCTTCCCGCACTTTCCGCAGTTATGGCGGTCTCTCATCATATTCACTCACTTTTTTCTTGCAGCAGCTCGGTCCCGGGCTGCCCTCAAGCCCTCGGAAACCTATTGCACATCAATCGCCTAGTGTTCTTCCTTGGCAAGAAAAACGAAAAGCGTTACGTATTTGATCAAAAGAAGAAGATTTTTTGAATTTACCGGTGGATCTAATTTATGTTCAGTGTCAAATCTCCTTATATCTCGGGGTCATTTACGTCAGTATTTATGTTTATAATTCTCTATTTTGATATGAATTTCTCCTTTTAAAAGTATACCGGTGTTTTCAAGTTAGGTCTAATCAAAGTATGAAGGAGAAATTCAGATAATTAGTTAGGTCCACCTTCCTATATTCAAATACCAAACAAAGGGCGGGCGACGTGGAAACAAAAAACTCATGAGTTATGGTCAACAATATTTGTTCTGGTCCACATTTACATACAACTTTGATATACCAAATCTTCGACATATTTAGTCCAAGAATTCTCTTTCTTATAATGAAATTGGAAAGCAAATGTAATTTATAATTTATCAACTTTAAGCCCCTTGGATCGTTTAGTGTATTTGGTCAATTTTTCCGGTGCGAATGAAGTCCATAGTTCAAATAAGTGTTTTCCTAAGGCGTTGAATTCAGATTTGAAACTCAACAACAGAAATACAAAAATGTCACTCAAACAATACCATCTTTACTTTTTATGTCATATAATGACATTAATTTAATATCTATATATGTCACTGCATTCACCAGAAAATATCCTGATAGAATATTAAAAATATTGTACCGGATTTTTTTATTTGATAGAATATCAAAATCAACAAAGATATCGAAATATATATACTGGATGGTATAAATCTAACATTGTTAGATTATAATGGCATATTATGCAATTTTCTCAAACTTCAACTCAAATTGAGTTGAATGTCTAACTTTGAATTCACCTCCCCCTGAAGGTTATTTTGACAAGCTTCTATGTAATTAATTATTCTATTTGAAATTGAAAGTTTCCTAGGAAGCAAAATACATATTAAATTAATTGATTGACTTCAGGCAGCATATGAACAAAAATTACATTATATTGTTGTAAAAGAAAACAAAAATTAAATGTATATCATTGACTCAGCGTATGCTGCATTTGTGATTAAAAAAAAAAAAGTATTAAAGAATATTGAAAGAAAAAAGGTTTGAGACAAAAGATTAATAACATGTATATACTACTTTGTTGGCTTATGATGACATTTAATATACTTGTTATTGCAAGATTTTTTTGTTTTTGTTTTGTTTTTTTTTGTTTTGTTTTTTTTTTTGCTATATATAAATATTATGAAGAATTGGTTATACATCCCTATGAAAGATTAACGGTGAATGACAGTTTATTTGTGTACATCACAAAAGACATCTTCAAGTCCAGATTCAAGAATGAAGTTATGTGTAATATCCTCTGTCTCCGTCGCCGCTTCCTCGAATGCCTCCGCAGGGGTGTTGCCGGAGGTGACTTCCAACAGGCCGACAAAGAGACCCGCCGCCTAACGACCACTCCCACAACCAAACCCACTAACATTTTCTCTCCCCTCAAACACCACCGGTTCATCTTCTCCGCCTAACACTTCGTCGACGGAGATACTCCCGAGGTAATCTTCCAAACATTTTAAATTGTACAGCATTTGTAAAAAAGAACTTAATTATACCTCGATTGTAGACTCAAATTATCTGGAAAATGGAAAAAATGGTTAAAAGGGGGCGTTTTGTAGAAAATTGTAGACTCGAATTATCTGGAAAATGGAAAATTGAATTATCTCCATTATCAAGTTACACAGAAAATTGTAAATAGAGGGGACGTTTTGGAAGATAGAAACACTATGGGTGGGTCGAATTTGTGGTTATTTGAAGCTAATTTTGATTCGTTGCTTCGATTTGGTAGTTATAGGGTTTGTACATGTGGTAAACAAAAAACCTGTTGGGAAAGTGAAACGTCCCAATAGTAGAAAACTTATATAGATGCAGTACAAGTGGATTCATTTATTATTTTTCTGAATAACTATGAAACCGAAGATGTTTACAAAAAAGTATTAGTTGATTTAGTATTAGTTGATTTAGTTGAAAGAGTATTTTACAAAAAAGTGAAAACCGAAAATGCAAGTGGATTTATTTTTGATTTTGCTGAATAAGTATGTAGGCGTGGATGTTTGTGGATGCTACAAGCCAGTATAATTTATTCTAGTTGAAAGAGTTTTATACTAAAAGTGTGCTATGCGATATATCGTGTAAGTAGTATGAATAAAATTGTGTGATTATTGCTATTGTCATCTTGGTGTTTCTTGTGGGTTTTTAATTTTAATCTTTTGGAAAAATGTGTTGAGGACAGATGCATCCTGTGACATGGGAACAGCAAGGCGGCCGCAAGTGGGGCCTAGTGCTCAGGAAGAATTGGGTTTGGAAAGATTAAGAAGGAAGTGTGCCCTGTGTAAGGGCCATGGGCACAACAAACAAACATGTCCATTAAAGAAAGACAAGGCCAAAACCATGCTGATTTGTTCAGAAGGGAACGACGACAGCACACACCCGACACAAATGTCTTTGGAAAATATAAGCTCCTCCCAACAGTGTTACCGCCCTCACATGAATACCGAACACGAGGGATTTACTATCTCCTTCGGACAACAATCC
>NW_010361010.1:308941-374980 GCF_000414095.1 Morus notabilis | reverse complement strand
TATAATTATATATATAATATAATATAATGTAGTTGTAATTTTTAACTTTTCACAGCAATTCAATCTCATAATTTACCAAACGCTATTACACTGATTTTAGAACCAGTACAGCTATTATAATTATAGTTTACCAAACACTCAACTGCTTTTTATAACAGATGCTTCTTCCTTCAGCACAGCTGAAAGCAATTTTTTCAAAATTAACAGCACTACCAAACTAATACATCCTACATGCAAGAATTGCTTTTTAAAAAAGCTGTCATTTTTTTTTTTGGCAAGAAATGTCTCGAATCCTTCGGATATTAAATAACAATAAAAAAAATAAAATTTTCTCTAGTAGGCCTCCCAACCGGTAGTATCAGTTTCTAACCGTTAAATTTGGTCAAATCACATCAGATTAAAAAAATATACAAAACAGACAATTTTTTATATAGATCTAAACGGTTAAAAAGTAAAAAATCATTAGTATATTTCATTTTTTTCTGATCCTACAAGATAAACCCCATATATATATATATATATATATAATTTTGTTTTTATGAGATGTTCGGCAAATACAAATTTTCTCAAATCCTTTGAAAGGCAAGAAGGAAAGAAAAAGGGTTTATCACTGACAAAGCATTATTCATAAGAACTTTGTTCTTACCTTGTCTGATGTGTTTGTCTCCTAGTTAATAGTATCGCTTGGCTCGAACCATAAAAAACAGTCCACAACTTTATTGAATTATAACAACGTTACATGCGAAAGAAAACAGTTTTTAAGAGGGACCATGCAACAAGTAATAAGAAAATATAAATATAAAATTTATACTAAAGAAGGTTCAGTCTTAGAAAACTTAAACAAGAGCAAAGTTAAAAGGCAAAAGAATCTAGCTCTGAGTTTGTAAAGCAAATATTCATTGGAAGTTCTGTGTCTGGGGTAAGGCATATTGTTGTGAATGCATGAAACACGAACTTCTTAATTCATTTTCATATTTTAACCAAAATAAAAATTCCATTTTCATATGAAAAGATTTGACCCTCGTATACTTAGTTCACACGTTAACCTTTTTCTTTTTTTTTATAAAATTGCAGAAATGATCATTTTTATTAACTTAGTAGTTAATCACTAATTAATTTAGCGGTTAACGGTCTATCAATGATTGACTTTAATTTATAACTGATTAATTCAATGATTCTTCATTATTAATCAATATATGTTAAGAATTAACTAAAATCAATTAGTAACTAATCAATTTTAATTAATAAATTACATATTTATTAATGATAAACTGTTGATAAATAAATAGTGAATCGGCTAATCACTGATTGATTGTAGGTCAATCACTGATTAACTATGCTCAATAACTGACTCTAAACAAAACGACCATTTTCGTTAAATAAAAAAAAGTTTGGTTATATAGAAAAAGAGGTGGTAAAAAAAAAAGAAGGCCAATTTTTCCTTTTTTTTTATTTGTTGGAAGAGTACTAATTGGTATAAAAATTCCATTGTTCACTTTTGGACTCTTTTTCATCAAAATTCTTGGAGTCTGGCGTGGAATGGAATGAGCTTTTAAGAAAAGCTAGCGGATTATACTACAAATTTCCTTTTGCAATAACCAAGGCTAGAGCTTAGAAGTATTCTTCTCTCCTTAAAAAAATGGGTATTTAGCGCTTTTCTCCCCTAAACTTTGGTAAATTGGTGTAAAATTTAGCAAATTAGTACCTGAATTTAATAAAGAGTACATATAAGTCGTTGAGGTTGTTAACATTTAAATGAAACACCCTCATACACGTTATGTTAGCTCGTTTGAATGGCAAATATTAGAATCTTAAGTAACGACATGCTCAAGAGTCTGTTCAAATTTTAATGGTTTTATAATTTTCAGAGACACCTGCAACACTTTATTAAGGGTGCATTTGGTATATAGATCCAGAATCATAATTTTATATCATAGTTTAGAATCAGTGTTTGTTTACAGTGATTCTGAATTATGATTCTGAATCATGATTCAGAATCAGTGTTTGGTTTGGATTATTTTGAATCATGATTCAGAATCTGATGTGATGTTTTAAACTAGCTCAAATCATGATTCTAAAACCACCCCCTCTTGATTCAAGGTGATTCAAACTCCTGATTCTGAATCATGATTTCAGAATCATGAATCATGGTTTTGATTCAAAAATCATGATTAGAATCATTATAGTTTAAATCCTTATATCAAACGAACCCTAAGTAGTCATTCGTCAAAATTAAAAGTTAATGAGATAATGTGTCGATCCATCTAAAATTCAGGGAGTAAAAGCGTCAAATAGCCTTAAAATGTTCAGGACAGGCATCAAATGAGTGCCAAGCAAAAGAGCAATAGTTCTTGTGTAATCTTGTTTTGGATTATTTCATGTGTGTATTTCTTCTCTTTCTTTTTTTTTGTCGCTTTTCTCTGTTTTCACAGGAGAATCTCCAATATGTAAGGAACAAGAAAAGCCTGTGCTGTTTTAATCTAAGCAGTTTTTGCTCACGTCAGAGAAAAATTATCATGTTCTCTTCTTTATAGTTTGTACCATCAAGAAAACAGTTTTTAAGAGGGACCATGCAACAAGTAATAAGAAAATATAAATATAAAATTTATACTAAAGAAGGTTCAGTCTTAGAAAACTTAAACAAGAGCAAAGTTAAAAGGCAAAAGAATCTAGCTCTGAGTTTGTAAAGCAAATATTCATCGGAAGTTCTGTGTCTGGGGTAAGGCATATTGTTGTGAATGCATGAAACACGAACTTCTTAATTCATTTTCATATTTTAACCAAAATAAAAATTCCATTTTCATATGAAAAGATATGACCCTCGTATACTTAGTTCACACGTTAACCTTTTTTTTTTTTTTTTTTTATAAAATTGCAGAAATGATCATTTTTATTAACTTAGTAGTTAATCACTAATTAATTTAGCGGTTAACGGTCTATCAATGATTGACTTTAATTTATAACTGATTAATTCAATGATTCTTCATTATTAATCAATATATGTTAAGAATTAACTAAAATCAATTAGTAACTAATCAATTTTAATTAATAAATTACATCTTTATTAATGATAAACTATTGATAAATAAATAGTGAATCGGCTAATCACTGATTGATCGTAGGTCAATCACTGATTAACTATGCTCAATAACTGACTCCTAAACAAAACGACCATTTTCGTTAAATAAAAAAAAGTTTGGTTATTTAGAAAAAGAGGTGGTAAAAAAAAAGAAGGCCAATTTTTCCTTTTTTTTTATTTGTTGGAAGAGTACTAATTGGTATAAAAATTCCATTGTTCACTTTTGGACTCTTTTTCATCAAAATTCTTGGAGTCTGGCGTGGAATGGAATGAGCTTTTAAGAAAAGCTAGCGGATTATACTACAAATTTCCTTTTGCAATAACCAAGGCTAGAGCTTAGAAGTATTCTTCTCTCCTTAAAAAAATGGGTATTTAGCGCTTTTCTCCCCTAAACTTTGGTAAATTGGTGTAAAATTTAGCAAATTAGTACCTGAATTTAATAAAGAGTACATATAAGTCGTTGAGGTTGTTAACATTTAAATGAAACACCCTCATACACGTTATGTTAGCTCGTTTGAATGGCAAATATTAGAATCTTAAGTAACGACATGCTCAAGAGTCTGTTCAAATTTTAATGGTTTTATAATTTTCAGAGACACCTGCAACACTTTATTAAGGGTGCATTTGGTAGATGGATCCAGAATCATAATTTTATATCCTAGTTCAGAATCAGTGTTTGTTTACAGTGATTCTGAATTATGATTCAGAATCATGATTCAGAATCAGTGTTTGGTTTGGATTATTTTGAATCATTATTCAGAATCTGATGTGATGTTTTAAACTAGCTCAAATCATGATTCTAAAACCACCCCCTCTTGATTCAAGGTGATTCAAACTCCTGATTCTGAATCATGATTTCAGAATCATGAATCATGGTTTTGATTCAAAAATCATGATTAGAATCATTATAGTTTAAATCCTTATATCAAACGAACCCTAAGTAGTCATTCGTCAAAATTAAAAGTTAATGAGATAATGTGTCGATCCATGTAAAATTCAGGGAGTAAAAGCGTCAAATAGCCTTAAAATGTTCAGGACAGGAATCAAATGAGTGCCAAGCAAAAGAGCAATAGTTCTTGTGTAATCTTGTTTTGGATTATTTCATGTGTGTATTTCTTTTTTTTTTTTTTTTTGTCGCTTTTCTCTGTTTTCACAGGAGAATCTCCAATATGTAAGGAACAAGAAAAGCCTGTGATGTTTTAATCTAAGCAGTTTTTGCTCACGTCAGAGAAAAATTATCATGTTCTCTTCTTTATAGTTTATACCTTCTCAGGTGCAGAAAATAATAGTAAATTACAATCGTAGTATATTTTATCAAGACACAGAAGAAGTTAAAAGACAGAACCAAACTTTTCTTGAAGCATTTGAGAAAGCACCATGGTGTGAACTGGATTATTCACTTGGCTTTCACTTTTGCACTGCAAAATGCAAAACCCAACTGTAATGTTGCCTTTACTTTTTCCCGGAGCCCAATTGTAATTGGACACTTTTTTTAATTGAAATGATATTGTGTTGATTTATGGATTCAGAATTATAATTCAGAATTATTTTCAGTTTACGTGTGTTTTTTATGAGAGAAAATAATGTAACGAATCACGAACTATGATTCAAATTAGGACACGAATCTACCAACTAAACGCATATAAAAAAAACTCTAAATTGTACAAGACTAGTAAATTTTTAAAATTAAATTAAATAAATAGTAAATTTTAAAATTATTTGAAATAAATAATAATTTACCGTGTAAATTTTTATTTACGAGTGGTAATAAAATAATTTACGTAGTAAAAATTCTTTATTTACGTAGGAAAAAATATTTTTATCAGTTGTAATAAGAAACTGTACGTGAAAAAAATTTACTAGTCTAATAATTTACGTAGTAAAAATTCTTTATTTACGTAGGAAAAAATATTTTTGTCAGTTGTAATAAGAAACTTTACGTGAAAAAAATTTACTAGTCGTAAATGAAACATTTACGCGGTAAACTGTTATTTACTTAAATAGTTTTATAATCAGAAACTGTGGCAAATAGCATATTTTTTATATTAAATTAAGTAAATAGCATATTTTAAAATCATTTGAAGTAAATTACAGTTTACCGTGTAAATGTTTGATTTATGAGTGGTAAAAAATAATTTAGTGGTAAAAGTTCTTTAGTAACGTAAAAAAAATCATTTTATCAGTTGTAAAAAAAAATTACACGGAAAACTAGTCTAAATGAAACATTTATACAGTAAATGTTATTTGCTTCATATAGTTTTAAAATATGCTATTTACTTTCTTTAGTTTCATAGATCTGCTATTTACTACGTTCTCTCTTATTTCTTCTTCCAAAAAGTATCTGTTTGTGTGTGTGAGAGAGAGAGAGAGGGGATTATTTGCACAAAGTCTTCAGAACTCTTACTTGATTTAAAAAAAAGAAAAAGAATAACAACAGAATAAACTTTACTTCTTAATTTTATCCAAACTTTAAGAATTGGCCCCCTAAAAAAAATATAAGTACGCAACATAACCAAGATTGACATCACAATTCCTAAAAGTATGTTCTCCTCTACCAAATTAGTCTGTTTCTCATTGGCCTTTCTTTCTCTTCTCTTTACAATTGAGGCCTATGACTCTTGTACTGACCAATTCCACGACCTTACCCTTAAAAGAAACCTTAAAAATTGCAAGAAATTAGCCACTCTAGGAGCTGAATTTGGCTGGAATCATCACATTGAAAGCCAAAACAAAAGCATCCTAGTCGACATCTTATTCGGTGTTCCCCAGGACGCCGGTATCAAATGGATTGCATGGGGAGTCAACCCCGGAAATAGACCACAAATGGTCGGAACCAGGGCCATCATAGGCATTGTACAAAACAACGGTACATTATCAGTCAACAAATACAATGTCACAACCCACACAAAGCTTGGCTGTGAGCTCCTACCTTCGAAAATCGAAATTGACGTCCGCAACTTGACAGGTGAAACCTCGAATTCTAGTGGATACATAACATTCTCCGCGAGGCTTGATCTTGACCCTAGCGTTTACAACGTCGAGATGCTGAACCATGTGTGGCAAGTTGGCTATGATGCTGACCAAGAAGCTTTGGAGCCTAAAATGCACCCTCCAAATCTTCAGAATTTCGACAGCACCGAGACCATAAACATGACGGTCGGGGAGGGTCGTAGCATTGGACATCACCACCGTCACCTTAGAATGGTAAGTTAGCCTCTCACTGCTATGCTTATTTAGTTATTGAAACATACAAATGTTTGGTACTACTAAAATTGAGCATTGTAACAAATACTTTTTTTTTCCCTTACTTGGAGTTGGAGGAGCTTTTTAAGAGGTCCATTAGTTTCCTAAATCATTAGATGTTCTTGCAATTCTTTTCTTTGCAGTTATGCAATCTCTTAGATGCCAATCTTTCCTTTTGAATTTTTTTTTTTGCATAGTTCAAATACTTACCAGTTATGCAATCTCTTAGATGCCAATCTTTCCTTTTGAATTTTTTTTTTGCATAGTTCAAACACTTAACTCACAGCCACCAAAAGCTAATCCTGGCCATTGAGAACCCACCATTTTGTATAGTATGATAATTTTATGTTTTCAAACGTAAACTTTTAATATTCTATGTGAGAAAGTTTTGATCAAGAAAGAGAAAGAAATACCCTATCCTTGGCCCTCAAAGTTACCATTAGGGTGATATATTTTCAAAAGTTACTTGAAACATAAAGGGTTCAACTCATCCTTAGTGCCCAAATTATAGGTCAAATTCAATTTTGGTCTATAATTTTTAAAACATCTTAGAATTAATCCCCGACCTACCAAATTGACCCAAAATAGTTCTTTTGTTCATCCAATTGTTAAAATCTCAACCAAAAAGGTAAGGCTATCTCTTTAAGTCGTATCCTAACATATAAATTTGTAAAACTAACTCTCACTAAATCACGTATGGTCCTCACATGTTTTTTCCGGAGAAATATTAACAAAGCAGATAGACAAAAAGATTAATTTGGAAGAATTTCATAGAACGTAGACTCATTCTCAGCCTTCGTTTGTTTCATAAGTTCGAACTACTGTTCAAACTTTTTTGCTATAGTATTTTCCGTTACAAAATTTAAACTTCTACTTAAACTTTTCTATTAAAACCTATGTTTTAAATGTTAAGGAGTAAATTATAGTTTGGGACTAAAAATGAGGTTAAATATATAGCATTATTGGCGATGGTCTTAGTCATCGCTTCACATATTAGGCTTTTGATAAATCCTAACCGTTGATCATTCGTTTTGGTTTTTGTATAATGAAATTCAGGTGCATGGGATTGTGAACATTGTGGGGTGGGGAACGCTCTTGCCCATTGGGGTGATTCTAGCGAGATATTTTAGGAGTTTCCCGGTGAAATTGGAGAGGTGGTTTTGTCTTCATGTTGGCTGCCAGATTGTTGGCTACGTACTTGGCACCACCGGTTGGGCCATTGGCCTTTGGCTCGGACGTACTTCTAAGCACTACAACTTTCACACCCATCGCCTCCTTGCTATCTTCATCTTCACATTTACCACTTTGCAGGTAAATTAACCACACAAATCCTTAATGTTATTGTATTGAGCACTCCTATTCATCTCAACGGGTAAAAATCCCGTTGCTCACACGAGGTAGGTCTTGTTAGATGAGTAGATCGGACCCAACTTAGTAGGAGTCGTTCTTTTGTGAGTAGCGAGATTCTATTCTCGTGAAGATAAAAACCATTTTTATATTATATTTGCACACTTCTAAATTCCAAACGAATTCCACACGTGAATTTTAGGTCATATTTGGAATTGATCTCATTTTTATTTTTCACGTTTTTTGAGAAAGAAAAAATGAAAACGTTTTCAAAACGGCATTTGGCGTAATAAAGATAAAAAATAGAAATGAAAATGATTTTTTGATTTAGTGTAAAATGAGAGAGAAATGTTGTTTTTTATTTTTTATTTTTGTTTTCTCTTCTCTCGAGCAGAGAGAGAAAGAAAGACATTAATGGGTTTTTTATACTGAAAATAATTTCTTAATAAAACTACCAAACACATTTTTAAAAATGATTTCTGTCTGAGATTGAAAACGTTTTCATTTTCATTTTCATACAAAAAAAAAAAAAAAAATCATTTTAGAACGAATTTCAAACGTACCCTTAATATTTCTATAATTGTATGCCTCTAACTGCCTATCAAGTTTCGTTGTGTATCCATGGAAATAAGGCAAATATTTTTCAACCAATAAACTCACAATATGTAGGTCTCAAAATTGACATGTGAATTTCTAATTGGGTAAATAAAGAACATCAATGATATCCATTAATAATTGGCACATAACACCGAATTAAACAAACAAAATACTCATCACTATTGTGATGCAACTATTCTATATTTCATATAGTATAAAAACTACTACATTTTGCATAATGGTATAGAATAAATCATTATTTTTACTTTGAGCGTTGTTATAAGTCATCGCTAAGTCCGATTCGTGTGTCTCACAACAGATGACTATGGCCAAATTTGTCTCTAATTACGGAGACAAAATTTACTCAACTAGTGATCTCAATTCTCATAGCAATTTTGTGTGCACAAGAAAAAATTTGGTATATTCTCCAAGTATTTTTATTTCTTAAAAAAAAATTTAGCAAGCACTCAAGCACACTTGTGATATTCAATATTAATATTATACTACAAACACTTGTTATGAAAATTATGATATGGTTTTTATGTTATGTTAGATGTTGGCATTGAGATTGAGGCCAAAACAACATGATGATTACCGAAAGTACTGGGACATGTATCATCATTTTCTAGGGTATGCCCTATTGGCTGTGATAGCAGTGAACGTGTTCCATGGGATTGGCATTATGAAGCCCAACAACACCTGGAAATGGGCTTATATTGGGATCCTAGGAGTTTTGGGCTTGATTACTTTGGTATTGGAGATCTTCACTTGGGCCAAGTTCTTCAGCATGGATAAGAAGGATACGAAGGATAAGAAAGAAGCTCCAGACACTCAGAACCAGCCCACCTAGGCTCAGTCTCAAGCCGAGAACCAGAAAAAACGTAAACTCCAACTTATGAAATGAACCGTGCATGAGAGTTGATTGACCTTTGTTATTGTGAGTCCTTTTTTTTTTTTTTTTTGTTCTTCCTCCATTTTGGTTGTAGGGGAAAAAAATAAATAAATAAAATAAGAGCTTTCCTCTAATGTATTGGTGTACCAAATTGATGGAAACAAATATACTTGATTTTTGCCTTTACATTCTTACTTTTTTTTTTAATTAAGTGAGGAATAACACAAAAAAAAAAAAAAAAAAGTGTTGGCAGTAACCATATTGTATTTAGTTTGCTACAAGTTGTGTTCATAGGCAAATTTTTGGCCTAGCCAAACATTTTGGGGTAAAAAATCTAGCCACCAATGATCGTGAGGGTGAGAAATGTTAGCGTCACTTTCTGCATTTATTGTTTAATATGCGAGCTCTACTAAGATGATATATTATTATTTAAACAGATTATGAGATAATGGAATGAACATGACAAATAATAAATATTGAAAGTGACAAAAAGAGTGACAAAAATACATATTTTTCTTTAAAGATACTTGTACATGACACTATTAGTGAAATATAGAGGAATGTGACTTCATTGGGGGAAGATTTATGCCAATTTTTAAGCACTATGAGATTTTTATCATTACATATTAGCTTAAAAGGGCATAATTCTAAGAGAATGACACAAAATGAGGAAGTTAAGAGAGGCATGTTTTCACAATATTCTCAAATAAAATTACGTATATTTTAAAACATACATGTAGGCATGAGCTCGGTAATTACAACTTTTGAATTGTCATTATGCATGTAACGGTTGTGTAAATAAATCTTCTATTTGGGTTGACAAAACTAACACTACAAGCACGGTGACTTAGAGGAATAACACGTTTTATTGTATGCGGTAAGTATTGTCGACTTGAGGCGTTGATAATATAATTATTTTGACAAAAAATAAAAAAGGACTCAAAGTGTCGAGATGATATTTTCTTAAATGACAAGGTAACCAATGATATTTCATGAACATTTAGGTATAAATTATTTCAGTTGCTTCATAATGTTTTTTGCCAACAAAAACTTTCTTAACCTTAACTATTTTTGTTCACCCTAAAAAAAAAGTTTTTTTGAAAAAAAAAAAAAAAACTCAACTATTTCCAATTCCAAAGGAGAACAAAAAAAAAAGATTATTATCACTTATGCCCTTTAAACTTTAAGTTTAATGTCAGTTTACTCCTAAACTTTAAATTATTTTCACTTAACATTTTTTGTTGTAATTTTTGTTAAAATAAATAGAAAAAAGAGAATAACGCAGTCAGACAGTATTTCTATTTATATTTCTATTAAAAAAACATGTAAAAACTATATGAATACACTTAACATCCTTATTTTCCATCTAATTTTAACAAAAATTACAATAAAATAAGTTAATTGAAAAAAAATTAAACTTCAGAGGGTAAACTAAGAAGGACCTTAAAATTGAGGGATACTAACGAGAATAATAATTAAAAAAGCATCTTGCAAGCTTCAACCTCAAACTCGCATACTTGATTTTACCACCATACCCTTTACAAGAAGAAGAGAGAATAAAATGAAAAATCAGAATATTTTCCTAATCTCATCCCATTGCTTGGACATGGCTGCTCCGGCGGTGGAAGGAGCGGCCGTGGCGGCGCTCCGGTCGGTAATGGCGCGGGTCCGTTATGCGGCGGAGCGGTCGGGTCGCGACCCGGAGCTGATTCGGGTCGTGGCGGTTTCGAAGACGAAGCCAGTCTCTCTCATCCGCCAAGTCTACGACGCCGGCCACCGATGCTTCGGCGAAAACTACGTTCATGAGATCCTCGACAAAGCTCCTCAGGTCTCCCTCTCTCTCTATTCTGGACTTGAAATGGAAATGGAGTTTCTGAAGCTTTTCTCTGATCTTTGAGCAGCTTCCTGAGGATGTGGAATGGCATTTCGTTGGGCATTTGCAGAGTAACAAAGTCAAATCTCTTCTCTGTATGTTTGTTTTCATGACATTTTCTGCAAATTCGAAGTGTTTTTTATTGAATAAAACGAAGATTGATGATCTGATTATCAGAGATTTAACATAAAGAATGGGAATTTGATCACTTTTCGTTGAGAAAAATATGTCATTTTACTACTATAGAAGCTTTGTACTTTCGGTTTGTTGATTAATTTCTTTTTTAAACCTTTGTGGTTTGTTTCTAAATTTTCAAATTTTGGAAGAAATTTTATTACTAATAGCATTAGCAAAACAAATGGTTTACTAGGTATAAAAGTTGGATGTGTTTCTTAATCTCCAATGCATAAAGAAATAGATAATCTATTCCATTTTAGGTGACAACAGTAATTTATTCATTTATGCAGCTGGAGTACCGAATCTCAGCATGGTTGAGGGTGTGCACAACAAGAAGGTATAAGAAATATATATTCTTTCATTTTTGCTATATATATATATATATATTCTTTTTGTGCCATAGTGAACTTTTAGAATTGCTCCGGCTAAATAGCATTTTTTTTTCTTTGCTTTTTTCCTGATGGGTGTTAAGCTTCAACTCGCAATTCTAAATCTTTTTGTTGATGCAAATCTATAGATTGTAAATCATCTTGACAATGTAAAGAGAGCACAAAGGTTCTTGTATGAGGGTTGTGAGAATGAAGGAGTAATATATTCATAGAAAGAAGCTGTCATATAATATATTGGTTGGGTTGGAGGGTTCAAGTTAGAACCCAAGGTTTTGGTTCAAACTAATGTTTGTTTGTAAAAAGTAAAAAGTGGTTTGAGCTCTTGATGTGACATTTAAACCATAAAAAACAAAAGGGTCTCTAAACCAACCCTCCTCCTAAGTTCTCATGTTTTGAACCCAAGGTTTCGACGATACTTTTTGAACAACGTGGTTTAAACTAAAAGGTTCAAACCACACTGGTTTGGACTCTCCAACCACACTGGTTTGGACTCTCCAACCAAACAAGGCCTTTATTTATTGCTAATAGAGGGTAAAGAAGACAAGAGGAGAGGATGGAACTTACCGACAAAGAGCCATCTCAAAAACCTTTTTTCAAAAAGTTGGGAGAGTCAGACCAATGTACAGTGAGTGGACAGGAAACGTGTGACACTTCACCAGATGAGTCTTTATCATAATAACAATTAAAAGAAAAATTATATAAACTGACTTAATTCATCTCATGCTCCCCATTGTATGCCCCACAGTTTAAGGCAATTTATACAGAATTAAGGAAAATTCTATCAGTGGGGCATATAATTCTTTAGTTTGTCTGTGCCATAAGTTTCCTCTCCTCCTCTTGTAATCTTTAAAGTGCCTTTAGTTTGTCTGTCATATCTCATTTTCTGTTTAAGTAATGATATATCATGTTAATGGAGTTCCCGTGTTAAACAATGAATGCAGAAAATGACAAAGAGAGTGGCAGAAAGAGTGACGCTAACATTTTTCTTATAGTATACTTGCCAGCTTCTTTTTATAAATATATCACTCCTTCCTCCACAAAATCCTCATACAAACAAGAACCTTTGAGTCTACATTGCTGATATTCAGAAGCTCCCCTTCTCTGAGGTATAAGCTTTACACTCACAGTGACCATATGTTGCTATCTCCTTGTAATCTATAGATTGCAAGTCATCTTGACAATGCAGTGTCAAGCTTGGGAAGGAATCCACTGAAGGTTTTAGTCCAAGTGAATACCAGTGGAGAAGCATGTGAGTGAAAATCGAACTGCCAGATTTCTGAAGGAAAAGAAGCATGTTCATGAGTTAGAATTATGTATGAGATTTGCCGCATTAGAGTGCCTAATAAACTATGCTTATCGTTAATTGATTATATATATTTTGTCATGTCTTCAATTCCTGACTTTATTTGTGGCCTCAAGAAACGTGTTAATTTAGCTGCTAGTCAAGAGAAGTAAAACAAACAATGTCTGGTTTAGATATTCCATCTTGTGGTAATATTAACTAGGATGATCTTTTCTTGGCTATCAAATTCAAATGTAGATGAAAACTATTTATACCTTCCCTGCAGTAACAGATTTGGTTACCGATGTTTTTGACTTTTTGCAGCAAAATCCGGCACTGACCCTTCTGGTTCTGTCGAACTCGCAAAACATGTTAAGTTGCACTGCCCAAATCTACTCTTTTCTGGTTTGATGACAATTGGGATGCCAGACTACACCTCAACTCCAGAGAATTTCAGGGTAACATGTTTTTTTCTAACCACCCCCCCTCAAGAGTTTGAATATTAGTTTGTGTCTTTAGTTCTCAAAACAGAAATTGAATCAGCTCACGTTCTTCTTTGACTCTTGATCTTTCGATTAATCCGTGTACTTTTGTTAATATTGTGATTCTTCAGACGCTGTTGAACAGTAGAACCGAGGTCTGCAAGGCGCTTGGACTGACCGAAGAGCAGTGTGAGCTGTCCATGGGCATGTCCGGTGACTTTGAGCAAGCGGTATGTATGTGATGCACATGCAATTCTAAGACTTATCGACTCTTTCGAAGTTATACTTCGGTGTTCTAAACGCTTGTTTTCTTCACTTATTCTTAACTATGCTTAGAATTCTTATGATCTTGACACTTCTGATCTGGCAGATTGAAACGGGCAGCACCAATGTGAGAATTGGATCAACTATTTTCGGACCAAGAGAATATGCAAAGAAACAATGAAATTAGTATCTGGGTCCCTGGTCCCTTGCTGATTTTGTATGTACATGGTTGTATTCTATGAAAAACCATATCTGATTTCTTATTTGCTTCTACAAAGTTGAATCAATACAGCAAAATAAATAAAGAAAATACTTGTATTTTGTTGCTTCTTCCAATGCAAATATTCCCTTGACTATTTTTAATACATAATTTTAGTTTCTAAATTCTAAATTCAGTAGGAATGACCCTTAAATCTTCAAAATGTAATTTTGTTAGTCCCCAATGTGGGAAATTATTATTTAAAACATGGGGATTTATATAACACATATTATATTTCAATGTTTATAATATATGTAGGACGAGTTTTTAATGATTGTGTTTTTATGGGAGGTTAATATTAAACATAAAAAATTTAATAATGTGACGTGATAAGAATTTAATTTTATTAATTGTCATAATTTTTTTAATCAACTATTTAATTTATTACAATCGTTTGATTTATATTTTACAATTAAAATAATGATACCCATCAATAGATAAATAATGAAATAACTATTAAACCATGCCCAATATACATTGTTTTCACTAAATTAAATTTTTACTTAGACTTTTGGCTTATGTAGGTTACTATGGATCGATGAAGCCAATGATTGTTGATAATTTCATAATAAATTTAATTCAGATCTCGTTCATTTCACCGATTCAAGTTTAGAATTTGAGTTTTACTACAGTAAAAAATTCTCAAAAACAGTAACATTTAACTTTTTTACTACAGTAAAAAAATTTTCACATAAAATCACATCTCAACTCGAATTAAAAGCTCAAATCAGCGAACTAAATAATATAGTTTTTTAGGTGAAGAAGTTTTTTTATTCAGTAGAAGCTAAATCGGCTGTACAAAACCACCAATAATCTCTAACTGCAATCAAGCCACATCATATTCGACAAGCTAGAAAACACAACCGCTAACATGTGGACTACATTAAGGACTAGATAGCAAATAGAACCAAAACAAGCTAATTAAGGATGGAAACCACCGATTAAGAGTGAACTTTTTCTCACTCTTTTTTTTTTTTTTTTTTTTTAAATCTCTTTTCTAGAGAACTTGTAGTGTTACTGCGCTTGCTAGGAAACTTTCATTTTTAACCACTAATAGAATCTATTATTTTAAATTTTAATTGTTGTATTACGATTTCTACCATAAAAATCCCCATTAATTAATTAATTAATTAACCTTTGTAATAACATGCAACAATACGGCAAAGTAAACAAATATTTGACTTGTGTGTTCCTTGAACACTGGGCGAGTCACAGACCGAGTTGTGTCTGTTTTCCCGAGTCAACTCAAAAACCTCCCTCTTATCCTTAAACCCCCAAGATTCTCACTCTCTCTTAAGCAAAATTTCTCACTTTCTTAGCTTAGCCATGGCTACTTCTCTTTCATTTCCAACCAAATTTTCTCTGCATCCAAACAGCTCTGTCTTCGTATTCCAATCCCCAAACGGACCAAAAAGAATCCGTTTTCCCAAGAAAATTAATAAAGTTTTATGCTCAGCCACAGAACAACCAAAGCAGCAACAACAAAAACAACAACGGTGGCAAACAAACAAGAAGAAAAAAAGTGATTCTGACGCAGAAAAAGGGATTGACCCAGTTGGATTTCTCACCAAAACCGGCATTTCCCATAGACAGTTTGCTCAGTTCCTTCGTGAAAGGTACAGAATCCGACGACTCAAAAAAAGTTTGATTTTTTGAGTATTTGAAACTTATAAACTTCTTAAATGACGATAAAAAAGTTCGTCTTTTTTTTTTTTTTTAGTATTTGAAACTTATAAACACCTTAAATGATGATAAAAATGTTTTTTTTTTTTTTTTGGAGTATTTGAAACTTATAAACCTCTTTAGAAAAGCTACAGAAATTGATTTTTTGTTTGTTTGTTTGGCAGACACAAAGCATTGAAAGACCTGAAAGATGAAATATTCAATCGTCACGTTAATCTCAGGGATTTGGCTTCTGGGTATGTTTTACAAAACGCAATCTCATCTCTCTTTTTTTTCTCCATTTTTAAGTTCTCTAGGTTCGTTTAGAGGTGTCTTTTAAGTAGACTTGGATTTGAGTTATTATTCTTTGAAGTGAACAGGAATTCTAGTTAATATGATATGATTATGATGCCGACATTCTTGTGAAATTCCCTGGTTTTTAGTTTACGTTGTCCTTTGATTTTTTTTTGGTTTGAGTTTTTGTTGATTAAGACTTTTTTTATATATTTGCTTTCTGTAGATTTGAGATACTGGGTATGCATCGCCATCCGGAGCATCGAGTTGATTATATGGAATGGGCTCCTGGTTTGAATTTATGCCTGATTTTCTCTTTTTTCTGATAAGCATGATTTTCAGATGAGTGTAAACTTGTGTGAAATTATTTGGCGTCAAGGAGTATGTTATGTTTAATTTGTCACATTTAGCCATTTAGCTTTTCTGCTTGAGTTACATACATACATTATTATTTGACTTCAATACAAGTTTTGGATTTTGTTAATATTTCATTGTTAGTCTCTATTGTCCAATTTGAAACTTAATCTAAATGTGATAAACTTGTCACAATTAGTCACTGAATTTCTAGAACCTGAAAAGTACTTGTTCAAGTGGCTATTTTTCAGTTTCTTTAAGAAAACAATTACCATATATGAGCTTAAACACAGGTGCTCGGTATTGTGCACTGGTCGGTGACTTCAATGGCTGGTCACAAACAGATAATGCAGCAAGAGAGGGTCACCTTGGGCATGATGATTATGGATACTGGTTCATTATTCTTGAAGATAAACTAAGGGAGGGAGAAAATCCAGATGAACTATATTTTCAGCAGTATAACTATGTGGAAGACTATGATAAAGGTGATAGTGGTGTTCCAATTGAAGAAATATTTAAGAAAGCGAATGATGAGTACTGGGAACCTGGGGAGGACCGGTTTTTGAACCACCGTTTTGAAGTACCGGCAAAGTTATATGAGCAAATATTTGGCCCTAATGGGCCTCAAACCTTAGAAGAATTGGGAGAAATACCAGATGCAGAGACGAGATATAAAGAATGGAAAGAACAGCATAAGGATGACCCACCAAGTAATTCACCTTGTTATGATGTGATTGACAATGGAAAGGAGTATGACATTTTCAATGTTGTTGTTGATCCTGTATCCCGAGAGAAATTTAAATCAAAGAAGCCTCCCTTGGCTTACTGGTTTGAGACGCGTAAAGGAAGGAAGGCATGGTTGAAAAAGTACACTCCGGGTATTCCTCATGGAAGTAAATACAGGGTCTATTTCAACACTCCCAATGGACCATTGGAACGAGTTCCCGCTTGGGCTACTTATGTTCAACCCGGTAATTTACTTTATATTTTGCTGCGAATTCTTTTCCCTTTAACTTTTGCATCAGAACGGTATTTTGAGTTGTATTAAACACAGCCACTTCAGTAATGTTTGCAGTTAAGGGGCTATATAGACTGCTCTACTTGTTTAAGCCAGCTTCTTTAGCAATCATACGTCTTTTCTTTTCTCTTTCTATTATTATTTTCTTAACTATTATTTCGTATTAAATTATGTTTCTATTGTGATGCAACAACAATTGGCATGCTGCTCTTATTATTCGTCATCCAAAACAATATTATATGCATTCCGATGCAGAAGGAAATCAAGCTTTTGCAATCCACTGGGAACCACCTCCAGAAGACGCATACAAATGGAGAAACACAAGTCCAAAAGTGCCGAAATCATTGCGGATATATGAATGTCATGTTGGAATAAGTGGATCAGAGCCAAAAATATCTACTTTCAATGATTTTACAGAGAAGGCAACTCCTTGATTGTTTCTTCACTGTTTTATATCCACTATATTGTGATATTACTATGGATTCTTAAGTTTTGTTCTCTATATTCCGTTCAGGTCCTTCCTCATGTAAAGGAAGCTGGATATAATGCAATCCAGTTTATTGGAGTTGTTGAGCACAAAGATTATTTCACTGTTGGCTACAGAGTGAGCAAAAACATACTCGCTTGTCTGAAAATTTCCATATTCCTTAGTGTTTTTCTTATTTATATTCTGACGGTAAACACTAGAAATGAAAATTTGCACGGATATCATTCCTCTGGAATTAGAGCTCATTGAATGTTTAGTGCAGCTAATAAAACTTACCAATTTTTCCATTTTAATGTCTCCCGTTTGCTTTTGGATAAACTTACGTGGTTGGACTCATTTTTCGTTTAGCTTCCTTTCTTTTATCTTGTTATAAAAACTTCCACCAGCTGCATTTCAGTGCAGATTCCATTTATGTCCAACCTCTTCATAAAAATGCAGGTCACTAATCATTATGCCGTTAGCAGCCGATTTGGAACTCCTGATGACTTCAAGCGGTTGGTTGATGAAGCACATGGTTATCTTCTTCATCTAGTGCTATTCCCTTTCAATCATGAACCTAATCTTTTCATTGATGCTTTGTCAGTAGCTTAGTGGCTTCTTGATTTGCATGTACATGGGTTCCAGACTTCCTATAAAAAGCTATAAGATATTACTCGTTAAAATTTCATCAACTTGTGAATTCTATACCTCGCAACATTAAAGTCTTCGTTTAAGTGGTTAAAAACATCATTTTGACTGAGAGGCGATATGAATTCGGTACAAAGTTGAAATCCACGGATATGACGTAGAGAGCATCCAAAATACATGGTATATATTTTTACCAGGCTTAAAATGAAGGATATAAAATAGTAAATAACCGAAATTGTTGTAATACAAGTTGATGACAATTTTACGCCTAAGTGAGGAACTGTTACCCTGGACATCTCACTAGGAAACATTCAAAAACAGTGCTATTTCCTTACTATCTTATGTTAAAATTATTTGTATGCCTCACGTGCTTTTCTTCCCAGTTGTCTCTTTATTTTTGGTTAATAAACTTACAATGTTGCATGCCTTTTTAATTTATAGGACTTGGACTGCTGGTTTTCTTAGATATCGTCCATTCGTACTCAGCTGCGGATGAGATGGTTGGGTTATCACTATTTGATGGGTCAAATGACTGCTACTTTCATACTGGTATTTCCTCTACTATTCTTGCCATTACTTAAACTTAATTTTCTTCTTTCCTTCTTTCCTCTAGTCTACTTACCTTGTTCATGGCAAGTATTATATGCTTTAAAAAGGTGACTATGATTGTTCTTATCTACCTTTTGAGCTTTATCTTTGAAGTTAACTAGGGTTGGTTCCAAATGGAAACTTCTTTTGTTCGGATTTCGGGTCCACGCCTTCTACAAACTTAAACGGCTAGCTTAGTTTCTTCTAATTTGTGCCGTGACTTGTTTGATTTGACAAATTTAGTCTTCAACATTTCTTCACGTAAGATGTTGTTTTGTCTTCAAATTTTCTTTTTGAACAGGTAAAAGAGGGCACCACAAGTACTGGGGCACCAGGATGCTCAAATACGGAGATCTCGATGTTCTACATTTCCTTCTCTCAAATTTGAATTGGTAAAAGTTGAAGTTCAAAAGCTAGTCAAACCTTTCAGTTTCAAAATTAGTTGAAATTTCATTGTTGAGGCAGGTGCTTTTTAATTTATCTTGTGTTCTTCTGTGTTTGGAAAAGTATTTTTAATCACATGCATAAATATATCGTTGGGTAAATAACGTTAAAAATGTTTTTAATGGGTTTGAACAGGTGGGTTGTGGAGTATCAAATCGATGGTTTCCAGTTCCATTCACTGTCGTCAATGATGTATACACACAATGGTTTCGCTTCTTTTACGGGTGATTTGGAAGAGTAAGGCGTCCTTTAAAACTTTTTGCTTCTCTTTATTTGCTGATTTTAAGAAATAACTTTCAAGTGTGAAGTATTAACTAAATAAGTTGTTAAATCATGTGTTACTACGTTGAGTATCATTATTAATCTCCTGGTTTTGAACCATACCAAACATTTATTTCTGGCAAGATATTGTTTTGAGTCTTAATCCTATCATATTGTAGGTACTGTAATCAATCTGTAGACAGGGAAGCCCTGTTATATCTCATTTTGGCAAATGAAATTCTGCATGGTCTCCACCCGAATATTATCACGATTGCTGAAGATGTAAGTAGCCGATCGTTATTGTGTGTTTTGGGGTAAAAAAATGTATTATTGCTGAAATTAGTTTAAAAAATCTGATGACTAAAAGCTGTCTGTAAAAGAGCAGCCACAAGAGGGTTTAAAAAAAAACAAAAAAACGATCGGTGCTGAAGAAAATCAAATATTTTAAGACCCATCAGATGGTGTTGGACACCTGACCAGCTTCAATGGCAGCTGTAAAAATGCATGCAAAACTGATGAGGTTTCAAGGAAACCACTATAATGAAGGGGCTGGTTTTGGAGGTCCTTAGGAGCAAGAAGTCTATAAATACTGAGTCATTTAGAAGGAAACACAACACAATCCGCTAGAGAGAAATCAACAAAGTCTCATTTTCCTAATCTCCCTCTCAGTTCTTTCTTCTCCTTTCCCGCTTCCTTCCGTCATCAAATTTCAACCAAATATCTTAACCTTCTAAGTCCTAAATCCATATATCCCTTCTCTTCTTATCCTAAACAACCAAAAAAGTCCCTATAGAGATCAAACAAGATCAAGAACCTAATCTAAGAGCTATTGAGCTACAAACCCTAAAATTTCAGTTATCTTAGTGATTTACATGTACACTTAAAATATAAGTTTTTCTAATAAAGCTATTCATGATCTAATTCCTGCTTGTTTCGTTTAGCTTTTATCTCTTTACTTTATTTCAGCATTTTTTTACATTTTATCCAATTTATTTTATGTCATTTACTTTACGTTATTTTCCAGTTCCACGAACTTTTCAGCTATTTTAGTTGGTTAATCCAGTTTATCGGGTCCTGTTATTTTATTTTCTAATTAATCAAGTTATCTGGTCTTTTATTTTATTTCCATGTTGATCCAGGTAAGTCTTTTTCTTTTTTTTTTTTTTTTTTTTTTTCAAAAAAAAAACTTCCAAGCTGATCTAGTTACCTTGTCTTGTTATTTAACTTAGGTCTAATTCCAGTTAGCCGTTCCTGTTTATTATTTTTCTGTTTTTCATTCTAGTCTTTTATCTAATGTGTATCATTTTTATTAGTGTCAAAAAGAGAAGTTAATTTTACCACAAACATTGTGCTTCACTACTTTTATCTTCTCATTCATTTCTTGTTCATGATAATTCCATCCCTTGTATTATCTTTTTGTTCCATAGTATTCTTGTTTTACACTATTATTTGTGAAGTCTCATTTTTTTTCTTGATTTTCAGGCAACCTATTATCCTGGTCTATGTGAGCCAACCTCTCAAGGTGGATTGGGATTTGATTATTATGTCAATCTGTCTGTGCCAGATATGTGGTCATCTTTTCTTCAGAATGTGCCAGACCATGAGTGGAGCATGAGTAAGGTTGTATTTTATAGAGTGACATCTCAGCATCTTTGATGCTATTCATTGTTGATTCATTTGTATGTTTCTCTGTTCTCTAAAGTTGTCCCTCAATGACTTTTTACTCGTGTTTATCAGATTGTGAGCACATTAACGGGCAATAAACAATACACCGATAAGATGCTTGTTTATGCTGAAAATCACAACCAGGTTATCATCTACTTTTAATTCCTTCTTCTACATTTAGAATTCTCTTGAAATATTCTCAGTGTCGAATGATGTTTGTTAGATCTTCTTGAACCTGTTTTTTGAATTTTTATAAGATTGCCAATAAATTGCCAACTAATAAAAATACCTAACAATGTTTTTGTTTGTTCTTACTTCAACTTGTTTTCGCCTTCCGATCTTCCATGTTAGTCAATTTCTGGAGGGCACTCATTTGCAGAGATATTACTTGGTGAGATAATGAAGGATTCTGATGCTACAAAAGAATCATTGCTTAGAGGGTGTTCTTTACTTAAGGTATACTTTGTTCTTATATATTTTTGCTTCTCCATTCTCCATGAACCAACTATTTCTAAATAGCAAGGATGGATAAGGGGATGGTCAAATCTGCTATGCTGTCAAGTATTCTAGTAGGACAACAGTCACGTTTATGTAAATCAAATTTTCAAGAGTAAGACAATCTGAGGTTTACAGTAGATTGAATATACAAGAATAATTCTACGAGAGTGTAATTTATCTTAGTGAAACAAACTATATACAATCAACACAAGAATATTTCTACGAGAGTATAAAATATCTTAGTGAAAAGATCTATATGTACTCTGGAAGTACTTGTGAAAAGCCCATCCAAATGAGTTTTGTTTTAAGCTTGAATCATTGTCATCTTACGTTTTTTTTTGGAAGTGAAACTGGAGATTTTATTAATCACGAGTGAAATCACTTCTTACAACAATTTACAGAGTACAAATAAATTATTGTCATTTCTCAATCATCTTAATCAACTTATGTCATTTCTCATGCCGAGGCAGATGATCAGATTAATTACATTCACAATTGGTGGCCGTGCCTACCTCAATTTCATGGGCAATGAATTTGGGCATCCGGAGGTGAGGTTGCTTTCCGATGGTTATCCTTGAAAACTACTGTTCTTGCTACTAATGATCTTCTCATGTGCCAGAGGGTCGAATTCCCAATGTCGAGCAACAATTTCTCATTCTCACTAGCCAATCGTCGGTGGGATCTTTTAGCAAAGGAAGGAGTACATCGCAATTTATTTATCTTTGATAAGGTGTCAATATAATATCATTGTTTTTTCCATGACATGCTTATGTGTTATTGTAGTTCTTCGATTATGCAACATGTTAAAAGATGTTCAAGATGGTGTTTTCATTCAGGGTTTTTTTGTACCTTGTTAACCGTAGAGTAAACTTTTGTTCATTAAACAAAGCACAACATGGGTAGAAATACAGTCAATTTACTCCTTTTTTCATTTCCTCCTTTTTAGGACTTGATGAACTTGGATGAAAAGGGAAGAATACTTTCAGGAGTTCAACCAAACATTCATCATGTAAATGACACTACAAAGGTATGGAAACTCTCATTTCAGCTAATCATATTGGTTGGTATCTCAACAGGAATTGCAATCCAACCCCTAATAAATGGAGTGTTACAAAGGAATACTCTTTTTATTTTAGTCTTCAACCCCTTTCATAAACTATTTGCCAGTGTGATTGCTTACTCAAGCGCTAACCGCATACACACACCGTTTTGGGGTAAAAAAATGTGTCTTTGCTGAAATTAGTTAAAAAAATCTGATAGCTAAAAGCTGTCTGTAAAAGAGCGGCCACAAGAGGAAAAATGCTGGTTGCTGAAAAAAACTAAATATTTTAAGGCCCTATCAGCTGAATAACAGAAAATCAAGTTTCAAACAACCCTTCAACAGCTGGACAGCTTCAAGAAGAGGTGTCAAAGGGTGTTTGAGACCTGCCCAGCCTCAAGAACACGTGTCAAAAGGTGTTGGACACCTGCCCAGCCTCAATTGCAAAATGTATGCAAAACCTAATCAGGTTTCAAGGAAACCACTATTGATTTCAAGGAGCTAATTTTGGAGGTCTCTCGGAGCAAGAAGTCTATTAATGCTCAGTCATTTTCGAGAGACACGGCACAATCAGCTATAGAGAAATCAGCAAAGTCTCATTCCCCTAATCTCCCTCTTAGTTCTTTCTTTCTCTTTTCCTTCTTCCTTGTTCAAATTTCAGCTAAGTATCTTAGGGTTTGTTTGGTATGAGGGTTCAAATTAAGGTGATTCTATTTTTGATTTTAGAACCAGGACAATGATTCATGATTTTGGGTCCAAATCATGGTTCTGAAACCATATCAGAATCAGGGGTTTGAACCACCTAAAACCAAGAGGTGGTTTTAGAATCAGGGGTGATTCATGGTTTAAAACATCACATTAGGGTTCAAACCTTGAATCAGAACCATCCTAACCAAACACTGATTCTGAGTGAGTCAAATCAGAACCACTTTTACTTTTTGTAAACAAACACTAGTTCTGAACTAGAATCATGGTTCCGAGTTCAGAACCCTTATACCAAACAACACCTTAACCTTCTAAGTCTTAAATCCATATATCCCTTACTTCTCTTCTTATCCTAGACAACCAAAAAAGTCCCTATAGAGAACAAACAAGATGAAGAACCTAATCTAAGAGCTATTACGCCACAAACTCTAAAATTTTAGTTTTGTTTGTAATGTTACATGCTTAAAATGTAAGTTTTCCTAATAAAGTTATTCATAATCCAATACCTGCTTGTTTCATATAGTTCTTATCTCTTTACTTTATTTCAACATTTTTACATTTTATGCAATTTATTTTCTGTCATTTACTTTACGTTATTAATCCAATTATATGGTCCACGCTTTATCTTCATCTATTTTAGCTGAATAATCTAGTTATCTGGTCATGTTATTTTATTTTCTAATTAATCTACTTATCTAGTCTTTTTTTTTAAGTTGATCGAGTTACCTGGTCCTGTTATATAATTTTTGTCTAAGTTCTGTTAGCCGGTCCTTATTTTTATTTTTCTGTTTTTTCATTCTAGTCCATTATTTTTATGCGCTCTTACTTTTATTAGTTTAATACCCTTAATGTTCAATGCTTATCATTTTTATTAGTTTAAAAAAGAATAGTTCTAATTTTACCCCAAACACACAAATACGCCATTAAAGTGTTTTTTTTTTTTTTTTTGATAATTACATACGCCATTAAAGTTGGCACGATTTGAATATTTCCCTTGTTTATTGACACAAAACTAGTGTGATCTTTTAGTAATGAAGATAATTCTTTCTTATTGCAGGTAATAGCGTACATGAGAGGTCCACTTCTCTTTATATTTAACTTTCATCCAACAGATTCTTATGAAGGATACGGAGTAGGTGTAGAAGAAGCTGGAGAATATCAAGTAGGTCTTACCATGCAAATTTCATAGCTTCCTTTGTTTTTGTCCCGTTCATTTCGCGGGTTCAAGTTGAAAACTTGAGATGCAAAGCTATTTTTTATGAGAGAAAGTATTGTCGTAAGAGAGTTGAATTGTGATTCAAACTGTGAAAAAAGGGAGCCTGTCAAAACAAGAGATTAAATCTATCTGATATTGTGGCCACAGCTTATTCTAAACACGGATGAGGTAGAGTATGGAGGTCAAGGGCTTGTAAAGGAACATCAACATACTAGGAAAACTTTTAGTAAAAGGTAACTTTTGACCTTGATTTTATTTTTCCTTCATTCCCACCCCCATTGGCTTTGTTTTTGCTTTTATAAGGAGTCCTATTATGTTGGATTGCTTTCAATAAATTATACTAATAAATTCTATCTTCTTTTGTTTATTTATCTATTAATTTATTTTGCAGAGTTGATGCGCTCAGACACTGCTTGGAAGTGCCTTTACCTAGTAGGACTGCCCAGGTTGGTTTCCTTTTCTCTTTCAGGGTATTTGGCATATATGCCCCTGAACTTTTCACAATTGGCAAGTTATCCCTCAATGTTTTAAGTTTTGAAAATTAGTCCCTTAAATTAATATTGTCGTAGAGTGCCCCTAAGTCGGTGATGGCTGTTAAAATTTGGATAGAAATGCCATCACACGCGTTGGGTGAGCTAGTTTGACGGAATAAAATGAAATTTTGGATCGATGATAACATGTCAGGTACGTTTAAAACTCGTTCAAAAATGATTTTATTTTTTTGTATGAAAATGAAAACGTTTTCAATCTCAGACAAAAATTATTTTTGAAAATGCGTTTGATAATTTTATCAACAGATTGTTTTTAGTATAAAAAAATTCATTAATGTCTCTCTCACTACTTGGGAGAGGAGAAAACGGAAACAAAAAATGAAAAACGATTAAAAATTATTTTTCATTTATCTCCCATTTTATACTAAATCAAAAAATCATTTTCATTATCTTTAATTATGTTAAACGTCGTTGACGTTTCTCTCTCATTTTCATTTTTTTCTCGAAAAATATAAAAAACATAAACAAAAATAACTCCAAACACAGCCGTCATATCACGTGCATGAGGGCATTTCCTTTCAAATTTGCAAATGACTGTCAAATTTTAGACAGAAAAATGATACCGCATGCATGCGTTACTTGAGCTCATTTAAAAGAAGAGTCCCAAATTTTAAATAATGATCTGAGCATGTAAAGTCGTATGCATGAGGGAGTTTCCTTAACATCATTCATCGATTTAAGGGCACTCTACAACATTTTACTAAATTCAACGGATAATACGCCATAATTAATAGTTTAGGGGGCCAACATATCAATTCATTCAAAATTCAAGGAAAAACCCAAGACTTTAAAGAAGTCTGTGAGATTGACAAAATAATATAATAGTTTGTTGATTCGAGTTGATATGTGATTTTATGTGAGAGTTTTTTACTGTAGTAAAAAAGTTAGATGTGATTGTTTCTGAGAATTTTTTACTGTAGCAAAACTCAAATTCTAAACTCGAATCGGTGAACTGAACGGAGCCTGAGAAAGCATACTGCATTTTTTTATCGGCTTAGCGTGATTTTTTTTTTCTCCTTTTTCAGGTTTATAAATTGACGCGCATTTTGAGAATATGAGCCATGTTTAAGTGCAGAGGTAAATTGGACCTAGTATTCCAAGACTGTAAGCTGGAACCAAGAATTACTTCAACTTCAAAACAATATTACTCCATCCAAACCAAGCTTCCAATCTCAAAATGGTTTGTTTTTACTTCACGGAGGGTTTAGGAGGGCTAGACCTTATTCCAATCTCAAAAGACATGGATGTGTTGTGATGAAGCAAGAAGGTCCATATTGGAGGTTTGTACGGGAATACTCTTTGGTGATGATTATAAACTGTAATTAAAAGACAATAATAATGGATTAAAAGAAAATTAGAAAATAGACATAAATAAAGAGTCGCGATCTTAGGCCTCTGAAATGAACGAGGCCTTACTCTCTACATAATGTTGCATATCATAGGTGCGATCGAAGGCTAAGTTGGCATGTGCTTCCAACTCTTGAAATCCTTAAAGAACAATAATCTAGCTCAGACTTTGTCTGTATTTCCATATCATGAAATTAAAAACTCAAGATACCAACGCTCTCGTAAAGACAATAAATAGTATCTTCTTCACGAGAGGATGAAGAAGGAAGAGGTATTACATTATTTCCGGCATCAATGAGAGAAGATTCTGTATGTTTGTGAGACATTGTAGAAGCATGATAATACACGCAGTATCCTACAACTCGATAAAAAGATATTGCGTAAAAAACAAATGATAATAGAGCTATTTATAGACAAAGTATAAGCTCTAGTGAATAATACTAGTCTCTATAGTTTAAGGGACTTAAGTCTCGTTTATTTTGTGGATTTAAATTTTTAATTCGAGTTGAGATGTAATATTTTTTTAAAATTTTTCATTGTAGCAGAAAAAATTAGATGTGATATTTTTTGAGAATTTTTTATTGTAAAAATTTATAACTGAAAACTCGAATCGGTGAAATGAACAAGACTTTAATGTTTAAAACATAGATTTAATTCTGTACAAATAATCTTAAGGCACTAACGTTCGCTCTTGCATGCATAGAAAACTTGGCAAATGACATGTGTTACACTTATTATTTTTTTTCTTTGACTCGTCAAAAGGGATGTACTTGAAGTGGTATAAATAGGACAATGATTGCTATAGAAAAAGCAAGTTGAGGGAGAAAAAAAGAAGAAAGGAATGAAGATTAGATAAAGATGTAGCATAAAAAAACCTCTTCTGATAAATACCATTACCAAATACAACTCTTGTATTAAAACAGCATGAAAAGGAGAGGTTGTCAACGAAAGATTTTGGAACTTGCGCCTCGTTCATTTTATCGATTTGAGTTTTCAGTTTTAAGTTTTTACAGTAAAAAGCTCTCAGAAAATGTTACATTTAACTTTTTCTGTTACAGAAAAAAACTCTCAAAAAAATGTCACATCTCAGCTCGAATTGAAAACTCGAATCCGCAAAATGAACGAGGTCATAACTTTTATTTATTTTTGTTTCTTTTATTAGCATGCCTTGTTTTTTTTTTTAATATTTGTAAGTATAATATTACATATATATTAAAAATATATTTAGTATACATAAACGTACAAAAATTATATATAAAATGTCTATTTTTTTAATCGGGGATACTCTTGGTAATTACTATAAACCAGAATTAAAAGTCAATAGTAATGGATTAAAAGAAAGTTAGGAAATAAATGTAATTAAAATAAATAAATGAGCGGTTGCATAATATGATACTTCACATAGAAGAAGTAAAATAAGGAATGTCATATAACAACACTTTTCATAGGTTAGATAATTAAGGTAGGCGACTGGAAATTACACAATACTCCTTACGAGTTAAATACTCCTTACGAGTTAATGACGACGTGGATGATTTGATAACGTTACCTGGAAGTCGAATTAACATTTAAATGAAAAGGACAGGAAATAAACATAGATTATAACAAGGGATCTTATCTAGTATGTTAATAAATTAGTAGGTCAAGTATTCTATTTATTGAATTTATATAAAATCACGTAAAAATTAAAAAATATGTAGATTTAATAATTAAAAAAAATTTACTTATTGGTCATTTCGAACTGATCGACAGACATGGTGTCTTGCTTCCAAGTTCCAATAATGAGTGCATAGATGATACTATTCCCACTTCCCTGGTAATACTCCCACGAACCAAATAGGCATCAACGTTCAGATTCAATGGGAAAACAGAACCAAAAAAAAAAAAAAAACAGAGAGAGAGAAAGAGAAATCTTAAACGAATCAGTTCCCAATGATCAGGAGTCCCTAGATTTATGGCCGTTGAACCTCATTCCGAGAGTGAGAGGATGGGTTCAACGAGGATGGGTTCAGCAAGGATGGGTTCGCGATGGGAAGGTAGAGCGTCAACAAACATGGATTTAGATTTGAGTGTTGTCATTAATTTTCTGAGTTTTGTTTGATGGTTTCATATATACCTCCGTTCACATCACTCATTCGAGTTTAAAATTTAAATTTTATTACAGTAAAAAGTTCTCAAAAACAATCACATTTAAAGTTCACATCACTCATTCGAGTTTAAAATTTAAATTTTATTACAGTAAAAATTCTCAGAAACAGTCACATTTAAATTTTTTATTATAATAAAAAACTCTCATATAAAATCACATCTCAATTTAAATTACAAATTTAAATCAACAAAATAAACGACCCTGAATTTTCATTTGATTTTTCTTTTTTTTATTAAAAAAAAGCTCATTGATTTGTTCAACTTCTGGATTTTGTTAACTTTTTTTAATTTAATGCTTTTTTTATTTATAATACCTTTTATTAACTTCTAATACTCATTAATCAAATAAAAAAATCATTAAATTCTTATCACATCAGCAATTTCATCACTATTATAGACAAAAGAAAACAAAATGAGTCTTTTGATATATTTTTTTTATAAATTAGGAATGTTTTGTACTGTTTTAAAAACTTAAAAGACATTTTAAAATTAAGTATATAGTTTGAGAGATAATGATAAAAATAAAAGTGAGAAAAATGAAATTGATAAATAAATAATAAATATATTACGAGAAGAGTAAATTGCGTAAATATACCAGATATTCTATTGGAAAATTTTACGGAAATTGATGACGACAATAAATTCCTTTTTTAAGAAAAGCATAAACCTTTATGTATATAATTTTTGTACATTTATGTATACATATTCTATTTTGTTAATATACATTATTGTAGTTACGAATATAAAAAACAGGCTAATAAAAGAAATCAAAGCAAATAAAAGCTTTAAAGTGTTTGCAAGTTCTAAAAACTTATGCTAACAATTTCTCCTTTTCATGTTGTTTTAATACGAGGGTCAGAGATGTGTACTTGGTAATGGTATTGATCAGAAGAGCTTTCTCTTGCTTACCGAGGTCTTTCCTCTCAAACTTTTTCTTTAAATATGTTATAGTTTCTTTGAGCTCTTTTAAGAGTTTTAATAATATTCAAGTCATCAACATATACAGTTATGACAGTAAATCTGGAGTCTAATCTCTTAATGAACACGGATGGACAAATGGGATTATTTACGAATCCTTCTTTTAAGAGATATTCATTGGGGGTGATTGTACCACATGCGTCTCGTTTGTTTTAACTCATACAAAGATTTTTGTAATTTAACTGAATACATTTTCCAGAGTATTGAATTACATTATTCAGTCATCTTAAATTCGTCAAGAATTTTCATATAAATATCATTATCTAGTGACCCATATAGATATGCGGTCACCACATCCATTAGATGCTATCAAGTCTTTCAGATACTGTCAGGCTTATTAAATGCCGAAAAGTAATTGCATCCACCATAGGAAAATATGTCTCCTCATAATCAATTTTGGGTCTATGTGAGAAACCTTATGCAACAAGTCGTGCTTTGTATCTCACAATTTCATTTTTCTCATGTCGTTTTCATACAAAGACCCATTTGTACTCCACTAGTTTTATATCCCCGGGTGTTTAGACTATAGGTCCAAATACTTCTCGCTTTGTGAGGGAATCTAGTTCTGCTTGAATTGCATCTTTACAATTTGACCAATTATTTCTACGTCGACATTCTTCGATGGACTTTGGTTCAAGGTACTCGCTTTCTTTCACTATACAAAGCACTACTTCATATGCAAATACGATGTCGACAACAATTTTATTATGGTTCCTTTGTTTTCCTGTACTAATATAATTTATTGAGATCTCAGTATTTTCTGGTACCTGAACCACTTTTGGGGTCTTTGTGTCAGTTAATTGTTCTAGCAATATAGCCTCTTCATGAGCGCCAATCTCTTCAAGAGTGACAGCTTCTTTATCTTTTCCATTTCTCTTCCAGAGATTTTTATCTTTGGAACCGATTTGTCTACCATACTTTAGGTGTGCGTTAGACTCATTGCTGTTATATTTTCAATTTTCCCATCAGGGATATTAATACGAGCTGGAACATTAGCGGCTGGTATATATGACTTTGTCACTTTCTTTGTATCAATAAATGTATGTGGTATTTGATTTGCAACATTATGCAAAGGAATAATTCTTTGAACTTCTAGTTCACATTGATTTGTGCCATGATCAAAAAGAGATAATGAAGATGCATTCCATAAAATCTCATTTTATTCTTCCATATCTTTCTTTTCTCCCCCTAATGCTAGGAACATTGTTTCATTAAAATGACAATCGGTAAATCTTGCCATAAAAACATCACCTGTTAGGGGTTCAAGATATTAAAATATGGAAGGGGATTTAAATCCAACATAAATTCTCAACTTTCTGTGTGGACCCATCTTGGTGCGCTGTGGTGGAGCAATTAGAACATATATTGCTTAGCCAAAGACTCATAAATGGGAAATATTTGGTTCTTGCCCAAATGCAAGTTGTAACGGGGAGTCTTTTTGATAACTTGTCAGCCTTATACGAATAAGTGCTACAAGATGCAATATAGCATGTCCCCAAGTAGAAATAGGCAATTTTATTCTCATCAGTAATGGTCTGGGAATTAACTGGAGCCGTTTAATAAATGATTCTGCTAGACTATTTTGTGTATGTACATGTGCAACAGGATATTCAACATTAATCCCAATTTACATACAATGATCATTAAATGCTTGGAAAGTGAACTCACCAATATTACCAAGACCACCTGTTTTGATTGCATAATCTAGAAATTGTGCTCTTAATCGGATTATTTAAGCAAGAAATCTCGCAAATGTAACATTGTGAGTGAACAACAAACAAACATGTGACCAATGTGTTAAAGCATCTATTAATACCATAAAATATCTAAATGGTCCATATACTGGTTGTATGGGCCCACATATATTTTCTTGAATTCTTTCTAGAAAAATAGGAGATTCAATAGTAACTTTCATTGGAGATCGCCTAATAATTAATTTACCTTGAGAACAAGCAGCACAAGAAAAATTATTAGACAAAAAAACCTTCTGGATCTTTAATGGATATTCATTTGAGTTCTTAATAATTCTTTGCATCATTATTGTCTCAGGATGACCAAGGCGGTCATCCCAAAGTGAGAACATTTTTGGATCAAAAGCTTTCTGGATCATCACCATTTGCGATTCAATTTTGCAAATAAATGTATAATATAACCCGGAAGAGAAAACGAGTACTTTTTCTAATATTTGCTTATGTCTTGAGACTCTAGAAATAATGTATAAATATTCTCAATATGATATCCATTACGACGTATATCTCTAAAACTTAACAAATTTCTATTAGATCTGCTCGAGAATAATGCGTCGTTTATAACAAATGTTGTTCCTCCGGACAACATAATATTGGCTCTTCCAGAGCCATGAATCAGGTTTGCAATACCTGAGATTGTGTCCACATTAGCCTTTGTTAATATCATATTTGAAAAAATACTTTTCATCTTTCAAGATTGTGTGCGTCGTTGCACTGTCAGCCAGACATAAATCTTTGCCATTTGCCTTGAAATTATGATTAGTAAAATCCATTACTCTTCATAAAACATAAAATAAAATAAGTAATAAGAATTTAATACTAAATATTAAAATAGATAAACATTTATTACATTAAGATAGGATAGTACACACTAGAAGTTTTAAGTAACATGGCATAAACAGAAAAACAACATAAAAGAGCTTATTGAGTACTAACATAATATTAGGCATCATGGATTCTCAAAGAAGTCCGAAATATTAAAATGAGTAATGCCAACATGATCCAGAATGATGTGATTAACAAAATTTGGATCAACAAAATTTGTTTCTATGCATTTATCCTTTTCTTTCAGTGAAGCTTGGTAAATATCAGGAAGATGCTTGGGTATACGACAGGCACGGGCCCAACGTTCTTTCATACCACACCTATGGTAAAGATTTTCTTTCGTTCTTGAAAGGATCATTTTGAGAACCTTTTCCTTTACCATGTTTCTCCCTCATTATTTTCCCACTTCTGGTGGTAAGGTGCAGCTCTCTTGAAATTTGAGGAGTTATTGTTATGACCACCACGATGCCAAGTATTGTTTTGATCATGTCCATGGCCTCGTTTACGACCACGATTGCGGTCATTATTTTTAAATGATGCAGCATTCACTTCAGGGAATGGTGCAGAACCAGTTGGGCGAGATTGTGATTTTTCATTAAAAGCTCATTATTTTGTTCAGCAACAAGAAGACATGATATATAGTTCAGAATATTTTCTCGCAGTTTTTAATCTCTCATCAAGATGACGATGAAAGAATATTATGGCCTTAGCGTCTTTAATTGTGTTTTTAGGGTTCATGGCATCAAGATGAATTTTGTCCATGGCATGTAGTTCTTGTCTGAAATATCAAGAGGAACAAATTCAAGCTTTGTGATGTTTGACATTGTGGAATACTATTATATCACAAGTTGAAAATTATAAAGTTAGAAAATAGAAATATAAACAAAAGATGAAAAATTATTCTTCATCAATTTTTGCAACACGAAAGATGCTTATAAATAATAAACAATATCAACTACTAGATACAAATCACAAGAAATACTAATTCATCAATCATATTAATTCATAAAACTAATGAAACAATGAGAAATAAAAACCCATATCAAGGAAACATAAAGACCAAAACTAAAAAGACTGAGCATATAATTGCGTAAACAGCACCTAAAACCACAGAAACCAAATATATATATATATATATATTTGATTGGTTAAACTAATTAGTAGTTGTCGTTAGGCCTGTAAGTCAGCCGGGGTGGGTCGGTTTTAAATAAAAATTGGGCCGGTCCGCAGGTCTCAGACTGGAAATGATTTGGGCCGCAACAGCTTGTAGAATTAGGATACTCATATATCATTCAGGTACCTCGGGTAAGCTCGGGTCAGCCGGGTTACCTAGGGTAAACTATGAGTTTTTTGTAAAAAAACCTTTTTTTTAACTTATTTTTGTTACTTGTCTCATCTAAGACTCAATTTTAACAGACTCATCCTGAACAAGAATTAAGAATCAACAAGAATTATCTAAAGACTCAACCTTTTGTGTTGTGTTCGGAAGATTTTTAAACTTATTATCATTAGGGTTGGACATTGTTTTACCTACTTTTTGAACATGTTCAGCCGGGTAGGGGTACCTCGGGTTCACGGAACCCCACCCTGCGTCCCTACCCGTACAGTGCGGGTTAGGCATAATTAAAACCAAAAATTAAATAAAAAATTAAAAATCTGAGATTTTCGAGTAGGGTCGGCCGGGTTCGTCAAATTCGGAGTAATTTCTTACAGCCCTAGTTGTTGTAACGATTGTGGTAATTGGCTCTTTCCTTGCCTATTTATTTTTGCATATGTACTGAGCATATAATTCTCTTGTTTCATATCCAGACGAAAACTAATACCTATAAATAGAAGAATCCTTTCTCTACCTAGAGGTATATGGAGTAACTGCTGTCTTTTCTTCCCCACTTTCAACAAACACAAACTGTGATTTTTTTTTTTTTTCTGAAAAAATGGTAGGAAAAGAGGCGATACGTAGAGACTTGTACTGATAACGTATTGTAAATTGAGGGATATTATGGCATTGTTGATTTTAACCATTTGAATTTTCAGTTATAAATTTTTATAGTTAAAAATTTTTAAAAAATGTCACATTTAACTTTTTCTATTACAGTTAAAAACTCTCAAAAAATATCATATCTCAACTTGAATTAAAAAATCAAATTCAGAAAGTAAACGAGGCCTATATATACTATTATATAAACAAGGTAAATAAATAGTAAAGTAAAGAGACAAATATAGAGAGAAAGTATTCTATTTTATTGAATTTGGGCTCTCTCTTTCACGCTCTTTTCTTCTCAATATTTCTTCTTCTTTCTACGCTCTCAAACTTTTGCTCTCGTTGTGCTCTTATCTGTGCAAATGAATGAGTATTTATAGAAGAAGAAGGACAATGCTTGTGATGAATCAAGAAGCTTACAAGCAACTTCCTAAAGCTGCTCACGTCACCAACAACAACATAAGGGGTGGCACACAAGTCTTCATGAAATAAAGAGTGCGTTTAGAACTCGTTTTAAAATAATTTTATTTTTTTATATGAAAATAGAAATAAAAACGTTTTTAATTTCAGACAGAAATTATTTTTAAGAATATGTTTGGTAGTTTTATCAAGAGATTATTTTTAATATAAAAAAATTTAGTAATGTCTCTCTCTTTCTCTGCTCAAGAGAGGAGAAAATAAAAAAAAAACGACTAAAAGTCGTTTTTCATTTTTTTTTTTATTTTACACTAAATCAAAAAATTATTTTTTAATTGTACCAAACGTTGTTTCTCTCCCATTTTCATTTTTTTTCTCAAAAAATGTAAAAAATAAAAATAAAAACAACTTTAAACACAACTAATATATATATATATAAATATATATATATATATATTTGATTGGTTAAACTAATTAGTGTTGTCGTAATGATTGTGGTAATTGGCTCTTTGTTTGCCTATTTATTTTTGGAGCATATAATTTTCTTGTTTCATATCATGTTAGTTTATTAATTCATCTCAAAAGCTTAAGCTGGAGGTGGACTAACAATAATTTTATACTTTAACACTCCACCTCACGTGTGGGCTGGACAATGGGCAATCATGTGGGTAAATTATTGGAAATCCCAACACGTGAATATTTAAGCTCGAGATATATTAAAGACCCAACACATGATGACAATTTAAATAGAGATAAAGAGTGCAATTACGAGAGTTTGAACTCAGGACCTCCCGTTCTGATACCATATTAGTTTACCAATCCATCCTAAAAGCTTAAACTCTTAGGAGGTGGATTAATAATAATTTTATACTTTAACATATCCAGACGACAACTAATACCTATAAATAGAGGAATCCTTTCTCCACCTAGAGGTATATGGAGTAACTGCTGTCGTTTCTTCCCCACTTTCAACAAACACAAACTGTGAATTTTTTTCTGAAGAAATGATAGGAAAAGAGGCGATACGTAGAGACTTGTACTGATAACGTATTGTAAATTGAGGGATATTATGGCTTTGTTGATTTTAACAATTCAAATTTTCAATTATAAGTTTCTATAGTTAAAAGCTTTTAAAAAATGTCACATTTAATTTTTTTTATTATAATTAAAAGCTCTTAAAAAATATCACATCTCAACTTGAATTGAAAACTCAAATTCGTAAAATAAACGAGGCCTATATATACTATTATATAAACAAGGTAAATAAATAGTAAAGTAAAGAGACAAATATAGAGAGAAAGTATTCTATTTTATTGAATTTGGGCTCTCTCTTTCGCACTCTTTTCTTCTCAATATTTCTTCTTCTTTCTACGCTCTCAAACTTTTACTCTCTTTGTGCTCTTATCTGTGCAAATGAATGACTATTTATAGAAGAAGGAGGACAATGCTTGTGATGAATCAAGAAGCTGACAAGCAACTTCCTAAAGCTGCTCACGTCACCAACAACAACATAAGGGGTGGCACACAAGTCTTCATGAAATAAAGAGTGCGTTTAAAACTCGTTTTAAAATAATTTTATTTTTTTATATGAAAATAGAAATAAAAACATTTTTAATTTCAGACAGAAATCATTTTTAAGAATATGTTTGGTAGTTTTATCAAGAGATTATTTTTAATATAAAAAAATTCATTAATGTCTCTCTCTCTCTCTGCTCAAGAGAGGAGAAAATAAAAAAAAAAACAACTAAAAGTCGTTTTTCATTTTTTTCATTTTACACTAAATCAAAAAATTATTTTTTAATTGTACTAAACGTCGTTTCTCTCCCATTTTCATTTTTTTTCTCAAAAAACGTGAAAAATAAAAATAAAAACAATTTTAAACACAACCAAAGTTTTAACAAAACTTTTATCGATGAAACTTGTTTCGACGAAACTTCTTTTAATGAAAGTTGTTAACGAAAGTGACATATGATCATCTTTAACTTTCACTACTAAAAATTTATGGAAAAGCAATGTTGGTTAGGTTTTGAGTTTCTGCATAGTACAAACACCAATTCTCTTTAAAGAATAATCCTTTTAGATGTTGAAATCTCGGTGAAAAATGTCATGAATTAAAAAAACTTCCAATACAATGCTAAATTGATGTGTCAATGTGAAATTTTAATATATAGGTGAAAAATATTCTCCAATATGATGTTATTTTTCTTATGCTAAATTTGATAAATATTATATCTGATTGCAAATTTGATGCCAATATAAAAGTATCAAACTTGATATTTAATTGTTATTAATTGGTATATTAACCTTTAATTTAATTATTATACCGTTTTTTCATTATTTTAACATTAGAAGTTTACTTTTAAAAGTTTTAAGATTTAATAACTGATCAAATATGTTCTTTTTACATTTTCTAATGACATATATAGTGTGGGCAGTTGCATTAGTATTGAAAATGATCTTACTTTTAACAATGATATTATATGACATAATTACAAAACTAATCCTTTCTTTTAGAAGATTACAAAACTAATCCATTTTTTTTAAAAAAATATAAAAGCTGTTATTATAAACAAAAAAGTGTTTGGTACACTAACAGTTTCTATAGGAAAAGATTTTTCCAACAAAATTAGCTATCATCTGTAAAGAGCATAATTAGTCAAAGAATGAGTAAATTTATTATTAGCTTCTCTAAACACATGATATAATTCAGCTCTTGAAAAAGATAATAAGTTAGATACATTTAACAATAACACTCTAAACTCATTACAAAAGGAAGAATAATTATTTACAGTTTTGATGATTATTAATGCACCAGACTCCACAAAATAGATATTTAGACTAGTAGAATCTGAGATCTTGTTCACTTCGCAGATTTGAGTTTTTAATTCGAGTTAAGATGTGATATTTTTTGAGAGATTTTTACTGTAGTAGAAAAAGTTAGATGTGACATTTTTTGAGAGTTTTTTACTATAGAAACTTAAAATTGAAAACTCAAATCGGTGAAATAAACGAGAGCTGAGTGTCCTTAAAGATGATGCAACAATCACAAAATCTGAAGATAAAAATCATCTTGAATAAATATGAGAATAAACTGATATGCTTGAAAAAAAATGTAAAATGTAAAATTGAAATTTATCTTGTAATTGTTCCGACAAAATAACTTTCTTTTTTTTTTTTTGAAAATTTTTCTTCAATAACTTACCCACTAAGGCCGTCAATCAAAAGTGTATTGCAACAACCAACATCAGGAAAAAAAAAAAAAAGGGAGAAAGAGAAAAATAGATCAAGATTTGAGATGAATTAAAATTAATAGGCTAATAGTTTACATAAGTTAATAAATAGGCTAAATTACTGTTTTCATCCATAACTTGTCTGGTTATGAACCATAACTTGATAAGTTTGTTCATAACTTATATGGTTATGAATCATAATTTGACAAGTTATGACCTATTAATTTCTATAACTAAAAATTGACCTATGTACTTTCTTAAACTTTTCATATTGACATATTTTCTACTATTTTCTAAAAAAAAAATCCAAATAACTATTGAAACTCTCCTGAAAACAGAGACTTTTAACTCTTATAAAGAGAGACTCGTCTCATTATATATACATATATAATATTACTATAATTATTTTCATATCAATAAATAGTCTCGCAATAGAGTTGTAATACATTCATATTATACTATATATACTATAAAAACAGTCCTTTTATCTATTTCTTAAACAGCATCTAATTTTTTTTGTCCCTTAATTTTTAAAAAATTCTGTCTGTCTTCCCACTTTTATTTTTACTGTTTTGTCCTCAACTTCTTATTCTTTCATTTGTTTTTTATTGAAGCGTTTTGGTCATTTCCGTCTCAACTTCATTTCGTGGTTATTAATCAACACGTGCTTTGGCACGTGTCAAACTCACTAGTTACAGCTAAAAAGCTAAGATCACATAAATTTAAAAAGTTAATTTGCAATATCAATATAACATAATAATAAAAATGGAATACTATTTTTTTTTTCCACGACAAGATATTAGCGTCTTTGTCCCACGAGCACGAAAAGCACGTGTCCTCGTCTCAATGTCTTTGTCTTTAAGGAGGCCACGTCATTATCGGAATCTAACAATACTATTATCTACTTTCTCTCTCCTGATAGAAACCGAAGGAAAGTGAAAGAGAAAACTGAAGAAAACTAGAAGAAAACAAAATAAGAAGCAGAGATTTCCCCATCAATGTTGATTCTTCTTCTGCTTCTTCTTCTTCGATAGCTTTCTCTCTCCTCTCTCTCTCTCTCTCTCTCTCTCTCTCTTTCTCTCTCTCCATGAATTCTCCTTTCGGAGGTCCGAGCGCTTCGAGCACCAGCCCGCCGGGGACACAGGCCAACATGGAGCGAAAAATGGCGTCCGCGGAGCAACTTGTGCTTGATCTCAGCAATCCCGATCTCCGAGAAAACGCCCTTCTCGAACTCTCCAAGGTTGCCTCTTTCTTAGTCTACACATTTTCTCACGTTTCGTTTCTGCTCTGGATTTGTTGAAATTGGATTTATTTTGTCTCTTGTTCTGGTTTGGGGTTTTTACTTGATTTTGACTTGGGTTGGTGCGATTGTAATCAGACGATCGTTAATCGGCGATTTTCGATTTGTTTGGTTGATGACAAAGTCCTGTTATTGTGAATGTTCTTGAATTTGCTGAAAATCCATTATGACATTTAAATAGATATGGCCCTTTTCTTGATTCGCCAAAACCTAAACCAAGTTGTGAAATTTGTTACCGATTTTAGCCTTAGGGCTTTCTTCTTCACAACCCCAACCACCACATTTCATCTAGTCACAACCAGGCTTTTGAAAGAATGCAAGTCTCTAGATTGTGCCAAGTTCTTCCACCAGCAAATCCTTGTACAGGGCCTAGGACACCATGTTACAGACCTTATTGGCGCATACATGGCTTGCAATGCTCATACGCATGCCGTGGTGCTGCTCGAGCCCCTCGAGCCGTCGCCGTTCTCTGTGTTTTGGTGGAATCAGTTTATTCGGCGTGCAGTTGGGTCCGGGTTGTTAAATGAGGTGCTCGGACTGTATCAGCGAATGCATAGACTTGGATGGAGGCCCGACGAGTACACGTTCCCTTTCGTTCTGAAAGCTTGCGGTGAGCTTTCCTCGTTCCGGCTAGGGGCTTCAGTGCATGCTGCGGTATGTGCAAATGGGTTTGAGGGGAATGTGTTTGTTTGTAATGCGGTGGTCACTATGTATGGTCGTTGTGGTGCACGGGATGATGCCCGCAAAATGTTTGAGGAAGTGTTGAAGAGGGGGATAGGCGATGTGGTTTCATGGAACTCGATTGTGGCTGCTTATTCCCAGAATGGTGATTCAGGGAATGCACTGAGAATGTTCGGTCGAATGATGAAGGACCGTAGTGTAAGGCCTGATGCTTTTGGCCTAGTGAATGTCTTTTCTGCTTGTGGTTCCATAGGCGTGTTGATGTGGGGTAAGCAGGTGCATGGTTTTGCTGTTCGGAGTTGTTTGCATGAAGATGTATTTGTTGGCAATGCCATTGTGGACATGTACGCTAAGTGTGAGATGATGGATGAGGCAAAGAAAGGTTTTGAACAAATGAAGGTCAAGGATGTGGTATCTTGGAATGCCATGGTCACAGGTTATTCCCAGGCTGGTAGATTTGAGGATGCTATTCGTTTATTTGAAAAGATGAGGACAGAAAAAATTGAAATGAATGTTGTGACATGGACTGCTGTCATTGCAGGGTTGGCTCAAAGGGGTCTCGGTTATGAATCCCTGAACATGTTTCGAAAAATGCAAGCTTCTGGTGTTGATCTAAATGTTGCTACCCTCGTCTCTCTTCTTTCAGGTTGTGCGTCTGCAGGAGCATTGCTTCAAGGAAAAGAGATTCATTGTTATGCCATAAAACGAGTTTTAAACCTAGATGGGAAAGATGCAGAGGAGGATATACTGATAATTAATGGTCTGATTAATATGTATGCCAAATGCAAACATCTCAAAGTGGCACGGATGATGTTTGATCTAAAAGAACCGAAGGGAAGACATGTGGTGACTTGGACAGCCATGATTGGTGGTTATGCTCAACATGGAGAAGCGAATGATGCTCTAGCACTTTTTTCCCAAATGCTTGGACGAGATAATTACAAAAAGCCAAATGCTTTTACTATATCTTGTGCTTTGATGGCATGTGCTCATTTAGGCGCACTAAGATTAGGTAACCAAATCCATGCTTGTGTAATTCGCAACCAGTATGATTCCATGACACCGTTTGTGTCTAATTGTCTTATCGATATGTATTGTAAATCCGGAGATGTTGATATTGCTCAAGCTGTGTTTGACAAAATGCAGCAAAGGAATTTTGTCTCATGGACATCGCTAATAGCTGGTTATGGCATGCATGGCCGTGGTAAAGAAGCTCTCCGGGTGTTTGATGAAATGAATAGAGTGGGTCTTGCAGCAGACAGTGTCACCTTTGTTGTTTTGCTCTATGCTTGTAGTCATTCTGGGATGATTGATGAGGGAATGAAATACTTTAATGGAATGAGCAAGGGTTATGGAGTTACTCCTGGGGCAGAACACTATGCTTGCATGGTTGACCTCTTAGGTCGTGCAGGTCGGTTGGGAGAAGCTTTGGAGCTTATCAAAGGCATGCCTATGGAACCAACGCCAATTGTCTGGTATTCTTTACTTGGTGGTTGTAGGATTCATGCACATGTTGAAATTGGGGAATATGCTGCAAATAAATTGTTAGAGTTGGGATCACAGAATGATGGGTCCTATATTTTGTTGTCAAACATATATGCGAACGCTAGACGCTGGAAAGATGTGGCCAGAATCAGGTCATTGATGAAACATACAGGGGTAAAGAAGAGGCCTGGTTGCAGTTGGGTGCAAGTGAAGGAAGGCACTATAACTTTCTTTGTTGGTGACAGGCGTCATCCTCAATCTCAGCAAATATACGAAACCCTTGGAAGCTTGATTGAACGAATTAAAGTCATTGGGTATGTTCCCGACACTAGCTTTGCTCTCCATGATGTGGGTGATGAGGAGAAAGGCTATCTTCTTTTTGAACATAGTGAAAAGTTGGCTCTTGCCTATGCCATCCTAGCATCTCCACCTGGTACACCTATTCGTATCTCCAAGAACTTGCGTGTTTGTGGCGATTGCCACAGTGCCATCACCTACATATCTATGATTGTCGAACATGAAATTATACTGAGGGATTCAAGTCGCTTCCATCATTTTAAGAAAGGCTCCTGCTCCTGCAGAGGTTATTGGTGACAGTGTAGCTAGAAAAAGGGTCATGCTTATGGTGAAGAAGCATGTATTCTTAGAAAAATGGGGACAAAGACAGAGAAAAAGAAATTGTGGTCAAAATTATTTAGGGATCGTGCTTATAGTGAAGATGCATGTATTCCTACAAAGGTTAAACCGTTGAAGTGTTGCCTTGGCTATCAGCTTACATTAAGATCGATACTCATTAAGGTTTGGAAAGAAGAAAACCTTGAGCTTACATGTCCCTTTCACGGTGTGCCTGTGTAAGGTGAAAGGAAGAAAGTTCGTACAAATTGTTTTTTACATTGCCGAGTAGCTTTAAAGATGCGGTATAAATTTTGTATGGGACAAACATCATATGCTCGATTCTTGAAATTTTGCACCTATTTGGAATTTGTAGAGTTTTGGGTTTTCTTTCTCCATACAAGGTTAAAGTTTTAGCTGCTTATTCTGTGCAACAAGCAGCATTTTTGGGAAAAAAATAATGTTTCTTTAACGAATTTGTTATATAACCGTAGTGTTCATTTTATTTTCTTGTTAGCTATTTTATCTCATGAAATGTGGATTCCTATTTTGCTGAGCAGTAATTGACGCTTTGAAAACTAGAGAAGGCGAAGAATAGTAATGTGAATTAAATTACATTTTTTCTATGCTTTTTGTCAGAGAGGCACTGGAATTTAGTTGTTAATATCTTGTGTGTTGCGAGGAATTATTTCAATATTTGACTTCTTTCTTGTTGAATTCTTTAATCTCAATATTGCTGGATTTATACATATATGCCTGATAGGTGTATATTTTGTTATTTTCAGAAGAGAGAACTATTTCAAGACTTGGCCCCTTTGTTGTGGAATTCTTTTGGTACTATTGCTGCATTATTACAGGTATCATTTTCATTGTTTTCATACTTTCCTTTTTTCTTTTTTTTTAATATTGGTTTCTAGTCTTCTGCTTTGTTGTAAAACGTCGTACTTCCAAATCCTCTTTCACAAAAAAAAAAAAAAAAAAAAAAAAAATTAAAAAAAAAAAAAAAAAAAAAAAAAAAAAAAAAAGGTTTCTACTTGATTTTATAAAGAATATTTTTGTATTACTAGTCATATACTCATCCTTCTTGTGTTTGATAAATTTAAAAAATATGCAACTGATACACATGGTTAAACATGTTTATCAAATTTCTTGGGGGAGATTGTCATGAGCAATTCTCTCTATTAGGTCTTTAGGCTTCTCGAATTGCGGCAATTTTAGGATTCAAAATTATTGCAGCGTATAATCTTACTAGTTGACAAAATATGAATTAAATTATTCCCTGAATGGAATTTTCTGATCTTTTTCTTTTATTCTATCCGCAGGAGATTGTTTCAATTTACCCTGTTCTATCACCTCCTAATCTAACTCCTGCTCAATCAAACCGAGTTTGCAACGCCCTTGCTCTTCTTCAGGTCAATCAGTTTATATTTTACTTTCATTTTTTCTATACCTCTTTTGTTTCCAGATTATGTCGGAATCATATCTTTTGTTATTTTCTAATTATCATTGCACTTTCAACATTGGATTTTCTTTTCTACTCTTCAACCTTAGACTTGCTAATGCTCCATTTTTTTTTTCTTGCAGTGCGTAGCCTCTCACCCTGACACAAGAATGTTGTTCCTCAACGGTAATAGGCTTTGATCTTATTCATTTCAAACTATATTCGCCTTTTGTGGTTGGCATACTTGTTTATGGAATTATTTTTCTTCAGTGATTTAATGCTTATATTTTGTCGATTACTTGAAATTTTGAGAACTCTTTCAAGTAATCTATTTTCTTTTTCAGCCCATATACCTTTGTATTTGTACCCTTTTCTTAACACGACAAGCAAATCAAGACCTTTTGAGTACTTGAGGCTTACTAGCTTAGGTGTCATTGGTGCCCTAGTGAAGGTACAACATCCTTTGCTGTCATAGAACTGTGTACTGTTAACTTTTTCCGGAATTGGTCGTAGATCATAATAAATGTACTCTTTTTTTCTTTACCAGGTTGATGAGACTGAAGTAATTAGTTTCCTTCTCTCGACTGAAATAATTCCACTGTGTTTGCGAACAATGGAAATGGGCAGTGAACTATCAAAAACAGTTGAGTGTCCTTATTTTACCTGATGTGAGAGTATATTCTTTTATTCATTGTGTTCTATCACAAAGTCATGGCTCATAAAGAGCACTTGGTTAGACTCTTTATAACAATTATTTGCTCGACATTTATGTAGCGAGATGCCCTAGACTTGCAAAAATGACACTCTTAAAGCAGAGTTGCAAATATGACTCCCTTATGGATCTGCTCTGTCCATCTGAGATTTGATATGTTTGATAAAAACATCTTCTGCTGCCAGGTTGCCACGTTTATAGTCCAAAAGATTTTGTTGGATGACATGGGCTTGGATTACATATGTACCACTGCAGAGCGGTTTTTTGCAGTGGGACGAGTTCTGGGTAGCATGGTTGCAGCACTCGCCGAACAGCCCTCGTCACGTCTTTTAAAACACATTATTCGATGTTATCTTCGATTGTCAGATAACCCAAGGTAGGTTAAGTATATTTTAACTTTACTATTACCAAATGCTAGTACCAAATCCACTCCCCGTCCCCGTCCCTTTTTCTTTTTCTTTTTCTTTTTTTGTTGTCCTTTTCTAATTAAGAGGCTGCTAAATCAACATTTGTGCTCTTCGTCATGCAGGGCTTGTGAAGCATTAAGAAGCTGCCTTCCAGACATGTTAAGAGATGCCACCTTCAGCAGTTGCCTTCGTGTAAGTTGACTATGTTTTTTCGGTTAGCATTTTATTTTCACGTTAGCACGAGAAAGAACAATCATCAGCATGTATCATGGTCTTCGGACGAGATTGTTCTTTTTCGTTGTTTTTTCTAGGGTCCTTGATTCTGGCCTAATGCTGCAGCATTGAATTATTTATTTTAGTTTACTGGTTTCTAAATTTCTGCGTTCATTTATTCTGATACTCTGAAATAGAGAATGAATGGTCAATCTTATTTCTGGTCTCAGCCATATCTCTGTCTCTTATCTTTTATTTTGGTATTCATTCTCTCTCCATTTTAGTTTGATCTTTTTCAATCCGTCCTCTGCTTCAGGAAGATCCAACCACTAGGAGATGGTTGCAACAGTTGCTTCAGAACGTCGGCGTAAGTCGGGTTCCTGGACTTCCACCCGGCGGAGGGTTTGAACATATGATGATGAACTAAAAACACAACGTTAAGTGAGAATTTAAATTATCATCTAATGTTTCTGGTTCAGTTTGTGCAAAATAGAGGTAGGACTCCTTGTGTAACTTATCATCATTCAGAGTGTAAATTAATTGGTAAAGTCCAGCTTTATGTAACTACTAGTATAAAAAAATAGAGAATTTATCCTTGAGAGTGCGTGATTAAAAAGATATTAAGAGTAAAAGATAAAAATCTTGACCCATATATTTTTAAATGGTATTTGTCAAGATTACCTTTTAATAATAGTTAGTTTTAAACATGATGATTAGCATTTACAATTTATTAAGGATAGGGAGGCATTTAGGAAAAAAAAAAGGTGAAACAATATATGGGGAATTTTTTTTATTGAGTATGAAAAATTCTCTATATAGTTCTAGATAATTAGAAATTCACTTCCAAAATCACATTAAACACGCAAAATTAACGGAATCGTGATTGGACGCTCAATAAAGTGCAATATATTTATATTTACCATATACCAAAAAATTCAATATTTGTGTGTTTTGTTTATTTCAATCATTTTCTCCTCAACACTCAGACCAATCCCTCTCGTTCTCTCTCTCTGTCTCACATCTACTCAAAGCCTCATTCCACAGTCTAGAATATTAACACAATCAATCAAATAATTATTCAATTTGTTTCCCTGCCTAGCTTGCTTGAAGGTGAGAAGCTCTAAACTTAAAATAATGATATCCGGTCAAATCAATTCACAGATCATGTTTATTATATTCCGTTTGGATTATGAGTATTGAGTTTAATTATGATTAGGTGGTTTGGCTGATGCAGATGATGATGATGATGGTGATGACTATAAATATATATATATATATATAAACTAAAAATGCTGGCGAGCTATCTATAAGACCTAATCGTCTGGACAATAATTAGGCTGTCGTAAATTATCAAAAAAATATCACCCATTGTGATGATGATCATTGTCGATTTTTAAACCAATCAAAGATTGATAAATAATTGGGGAGATCGGGAGAAATAGGTCAAGATTTTAGAGGAATTAAAATTAATATGTCAATGTTTAAGAGAAGTTAATAAATAGCCCAATCTGATGTAAATGTAAATCCAAATTTACGACTAGTTTGAAATTTCAAAAATCCCTTCTTTAGTAAATCTTGAATTTTACGTGTATGTCTTAGATTTACTACGGTTTTTAAAAAAATGATGCTAACCTGGCAAATCTTAGATTTATCAAGTATATTTAAGATTTACCGTTAGAATTTGTACTGTTCTTTTTCAAGTGATTCTAAATCGGTAGATTCTGGATTTAGCATGTATATCTAAGATTTACCATTAGAGTTTGTACGGTTCTTGAAAAAATGATGCTAACATAGTAAATTTTGGATTTACCATGTACATCCATGATTTATCATTAGAGTTTGTACGCTTCTTAAAAAGTGATGTTAACTTTGTAAATCTTAAATATACCAAGTATATCTAGGATTTACCATTAGCATTGTGCGGATCTTTTGTAAATAATTCTGATGCGATAAAATTAACACTAGCAAGTGCACCAATCGTTCAAGTAATAAAGTGATGAGTAAGATATCGTTTCCCAATGAGGATTGGTAAAATTCACAAATAAAATGATTAAACCGACTATGTTATTCGAGATTGCGAAATTGGGAGTAATGTGAATTAAAACTAAGTAAAGATTAAAAATTAGAAAAAGTAAAGAAACAAGATTTAAGAAAGAAATACAATGAGAGAAAATGTTAGAGAGTTGATTTCACCTACACCAATTCATCCATAAGCTCAAAAGAATGAATTTCAATTATTATTATCCATGACATGGTAGAATTCCCTAATGTTTAATTATCCATATTTCGGGTCTAATAAACTATCACATATATTCTTAACTTCAAATATCCTTATTTCAGGTCTATTCTAGATTAATTCAATATGAGATGCCTTAAAATTTGTGGAATCCTTTTTCGGTTAAATCTCCCTCTCGGTTACAATTTAAACTGACCACATGAATTTCTTTAAATCCCTATTCGGTTACTCCTCGTCCATTCATGGCATGTTCTATATTTTGCTTGAATATTATTCACATCCAAGATTCAATTCACAATTTAATGTTTCCTATCACATAGCTTCTCTATCCGAAACATCACTATGATCAATTCCCAAATTAAATAAATGAAAAGCCCTAAGAACAATAGAACACACTCTTCACGGAAAAATAATCAATTGCAACTCATTCAAATTGAAACTTAGAAATCATAGGTTCGGATCCATCAATCTCTAACTAAAAGTATTAAGCCATAATGAAATTAAATAAACCAAAGACAAATCTGGAAGACATCACCATATAAAATATGAAAGAAGAAAAGAAGAACAAAGGATAAATCACTTGATGGCCGAATGTTTTTCTTCCAAGAATCAGCCAATACTTCTCAGCAATACATCTCCGTGAATCTTCCTAAAAAACTCTCTGGAATCTCCCCGGAATTCCAGCCAAAAATCTCTGTTTTTCCCTCTGGAATATCTCCCCAGAAACCCCCTGGAATATCCCGGATCTTCCTCTCGTTTTCATTTTCAAACTCTCCCTCGAGATAGGGTTTTCTCCACAGAAATTGCAACTCTCTATCCTCTCCCAATCATCCCCAATTCCAGCGTGCAACCAGAGGAAGTAATACCATATGGCTGGGAGCTGAAACACACTGTCGTTTGGCTGGAATTAATCTCCTCCTCCGTGTGTGGGCTTAATGGGCTGGAATTTGGGCCTTTTGCTTGAATGAAGCATAATGCTATTTTGTTTTGGCTGGAATTAATCTCCTCCTCCGTGTGTGGGCTTAATGGGCTGGAATTTGGGCCTTTTGCTTGAATGAAGCATAATGCTATTTTGTTTTGGCTGGAATTAATCTCCTCCTCCGTGTGTGGGCTTAATGGGCTGGAATTTGGGCCTTTGCTTTGTGGGCTTTTAATGGTAATCTGTGGTAGATTATCATGCTTGCATTCATCCTGCAAAATTAGATTAAGAAGACATCAATTTGTCAACAAAATACCTTAAAACTAGCTAATATTAAACTTGCAAGAGCTTAATAAATCGATATAAAACCAACTCATCAAATTCCCCCAAACTTAACATTTTGCTAGTCCTCGAGCAAAAAGATGAAACAAAATAAACAAGATCTAAAACTGTCATCAAAACAACTGCCCAAGAATCGATTCAATTTGATATACCAAGCAAGCCTCAAAGATTGCATAATTCTCATAATTCCAGAAAAATCTCACACCATGCAAAGTCTAGAATTTCAAACCTAGTGCAAGCCTCATTGTACCTGTGATCCCTTTACGTATTCAAACAAATAACCATTCACACTAAAACCATTGCAATCCTAATCAAGTTATTCAAACCAGAATCCCTATATGATCTCTTAGGAGAATGTATGAGTAATTTCCTGAATTCCATAAGCTTGCTTTTCTTACCCCTCTTGCCCAAAAAGAATGAAAAGAGGGAATCCAAAGTCTTGTTCTTCAGTAAGCAATTCAACTATAAGCTTGTTTTTCATCATCTCTGTGTAATATAATATTTAGCAAACAGAACTTTGGAAAGGTGGATGCAAGATTGGGTTGTTTTCAAATCCCAAGTCCTTGACCAACTTCAATAATTTGCTTTCTTGATGTCGCTTTGCTCTTTCTGTATTTATGCCCTTCTCCATTAGCCCACTTGACACAAGTAACAATACTTTCAAGAATAGTTGGTTATTTTAAAATAGATTAATCTCATAAATAGTCTTTAAAGTTTACTCTTAATAGCACTTTAGTTCTTGACTTTTTAAACATCTCACTTCTTTATTTCAGTTTGTCATTTTATTAACTAGTTGTTAATCTATGAAAATTAAGAATCAAAAATCAAAAATATCTTAAATTTAAGGACTAAAACAAAATAATAAAATAAATCAATTTCTACAAGAGTCAATTATACATTTCATTTAAAAAAAATCATAGGTCATTGGCGGGTTGCGGGTTAATGTTCCTTGTAAGTCATAGGTCACATAGGCAACAAGTTTCGGTAGGTCATGTTAGTGCCAACTTGTGTTACAGCGGGTCGGATTAGTATTGAGATTTTTCAACCTGCTCCTATCACGAGTCTGGTTTGGGTTGGGGTATTTTCTGGAGAAAAAAAAAAGTTCAAGAGCTAAATATGTTAAAAACTCAAAATTTAAATAGCAAAGTTTAAAAATATAATCAATTTGGTGCCTTTTGTTATATCAAAATATCTCGAACGTACCTTGATTTTTTAATAATATTAAATAGGTTACTTCGAGTTTTAGAAAACAGTTCATAGGTATCCTAAGAACCTTTTTTGGAATCTAAAATGCCCTTTATACTCTTCCATTTAATTAATTAGAGAATATTTTAAAAAAGTTTAAAATGTTTTAAAACATTTAAAAATTAAAAAACCCCTCAAAATTTTTATTTTTATAATGTGAATTTTGAAAAAAAAATGTTTTTAAAATATTTCTGTAAGATTTTAAATTTTAAATTCTAATTAATTAATTAATTTGAGAGTGTCAAAAAAATCGTAGAGCACTCACAATAGGTTTTAAAAACGAAAACTACCAAAATGACAAGAGTACTAAAATGATTTTAAAAACAAACAAAAAAAAGTTAAATTACTACAATTAACGCCATCTTTTTCATCTATGTTTAATAAATAAATAAATAAACATGTAGGGTTATGTGGGGATAAAATGAGATTTTTTAAATTTTGAACGTCAAGTTGGGGATGACAGTTCAATGGTGCAAATAACTCACTCTATTTTTAGGACTCATTCATTTAACAGATTTAAGTTTTTAATTTTAAATTTTTACAGTAAAAAATTCTCATAAAATGTCATATTTAATTTTTTTATTACAGTAAAAAATTTTTAAAAAATATCATATCTCAACTCAAATTAAAAACTTAAATTTACAAAATGAATAAGGTCTTAAATTCTTTACCTAATATCTGAGGCAGAGTCCATCTTTTGAGGGGGTAGGTTTCGTTGCCTCGTTTGCGGGTTTTTTTTTTTTTTTAAAACTTTCTACCTTTTCCTTTCTTTATATCTTTATATCTTTTTATTTTTAAAATATCTCCTTTTTTACTCTTTTCTTTCTTTTTCTTACGTACCCTTTTTATATTTTATCTTTTTTATTCTATTACACTTTTTCTCTCTTTTATTTTAAATTGACTCTCACAAATATATTTTTTTTAATTTCATTTTTAAATAATTTCTTCTTATACATATTATTTAATTTTTTAAAATTATTATTCTCTTGATAAAACGTTTCGTTAGTGAGTTTTTTTTTTATTTTTATTCTTTTTTCTCTCCTTTTCTTTTTTTAATTTCTCATTTTTTCATTCTTATCATTTTGTCCTATTATACTTTTTTTATTTTTTATATGAAATCTTAATAAATATGTTTTTCATTCTTAGTTACAAAAATGACAATCGATTTTTTCCTTTTTATAGAGAGAGATGAGGCGTTTCGTTGCCTTCTTGTTTCATTGCCCATTTTTTAAGATTTTTTTTTTCCTTTTCTTTTGTAGCTTTTTTCTTCTTCTTTTTTTCTTCTTTTTTCTCCCTTATCTTTTCTTGTTGCATTTTTAACTTTTGATTTATGTATATATTTTTAAATATATCTTATTTAAATATTTTTTTTACGGTTATCTAAATTGTTATTTTTGTAATTGCTATGTTAAATTAATTTATTGTCAAATGTGTTATATATAAACATTGTTAGCTTGTAACCCTCATTTCAAAACATTTCACATAAGTTTTTTTTTTTTAAATTTTTTTAATCCTTTTTGTCCTGTCTTTTACTTTATATCTTTTTTCTCATTTTTATCTTTATTTCTTTGATCCTTTCTTTTTTCTTTCTACATGATTTCTATAACTGTTGTTTTAAATACGTCAAGCACGCGAAGCGTGCATTTTTTTACTAGCATGTGTAGGATGAATTTTTAGTGGTTACAATTTCGTGATTGTTACTCATTAGATATAAAAATTTGATAAAGTAGCGTAACAAAAATCTAATGTCATTAATTAAGATTAATTTGTTTGTTCAGATATTTAATTTATTATTTGGTCAATATCTTATGACTAAACATTAATATCAATTAATCAATAAATATTAAAATAACTATTAAAACCACATATATAATAATAATAATAATGACACCAAATCTTATTTTAAGTTTTTTTTACTAACTTTAAGTTGTCATCTGTTCCTCCATAAATGTATTTGTTAAAATAACAATCTTTTATTAATAATTATTAATAAAAAATGACAATACACAATTATAAAAAATTAGGCTCAAAGTTAAATGTCTCTACCATTATTATTATTATCATTACTATTCAGTTTTTTTTCTTTTTAATTCAGATTTTTTTATTAAAAAATGATTTATTGTTTTTTTCCTTTGCACATTTCAACGTTTTAATTAAAAAGGACTTGACAACATAGGACAGTCATTTCACGTCCCAAAAAGTACCAGTCTCACTAGATTGCCCCTCGCCATACTTCCCAGCTAAGAATATTGAATTTTCAAACCCCCAACACCCAAAAAAATAAAAATAAAAAACCCCAAAAACCCCAGAAAATAAAAAAAAAATAAAAAAAAAGACTAAAACCCAAACTTTCCGGTCTTTTTGACACCACATTCCACAGACAAACTTCAAAAAAAAAAAAAAAAAAAAAAAACCCACCTGATGGAGCCGATTCATCCGACAGCATTCTTCCATGCGGGGCCCACCACTTTCAGGACGAGCTCGATCGTCGTCGGCGGCGTCCTAATCGAGCCAGCGAAGTCGCCGCTTCCGCCTCCGCCGCCAAACGGCGTCGTGGCGGTGGAGAGGATACTCGGGTACAGCTTCACGGACAAGAGGCTTCTGGAGGAGGCGCTGACCCACTCGTCGTTCTTCCCCGACGCGACGCCTTCGTATCAGCGGCTGGAGTTTCTCGGCGACGCGACGCTGGGGCTGGCCGTCAGCAACCACCTCTTCCTCGCCTACCCGGGGGTGGACCAGGGTCAGCTCTCGCTCCTCCGGTCGGCCAATATCAGCACCGAGAAGCTCGCGCGCGTCGCCGTCCGGCACGGACTTTATCGGTATCTTCGCCGGAACGCCCCTGCTCTTGACGAAAAGGTTTTGGTTTGCGATTCTTGCATTTTAATTTTTTATTATTGTTAATATTAATATTACTTTTGGAATTTATAGCTAGAGGATCGGAAAGAAACAAAAGCGGTTTTTTTTTCTTCAATTTTTTTAGTGAAGTAATGATATGATTCTTTTGGTTCTCTCTGGAATTTTTTTTATTTTTTTTCTTTGTTTTTATTTTTAGGTGCAAAATGTTTAGATTTTACACCATGCAAGTGGGAATTTTGTTTTTTGTTTTTTTTGTTTTTTCTTGGCAAAACTTAACTAGAGGAGCAAAAGGAAAGGGAGAATGTTTTTGGGTTTTGTTTATGTTTTTTTTTTTTTTTTTTTTTTTTTGTAGTTTTATATTTGGGTGCAAAGTATAGATTTTTGTTCATGCAGAGTTGTAGACTGATTTTTTTTTTATTTGCCCTTTTTAATTCTCAGGGTTCTCGATGTTTTTGTTTTTTTTTTTTTTTTCCTTAAAGATTTGTAGGGGTGAAGAAATGATTTCTGGTCGAGCGTGATTTTGGTTGCTGTGGGGAAAGGAAAATTTACTGGGAATTTAGATCAAGAGAAGGAGACTTAAGAATGTTTTTCGTTTTTATTTGTATTTCTTTCTTTTGTTTTCCTTTAATCCCAAAGTTTTAGGATTCTTGATGATCCTTTTTTAATCGTTACGTTAATGATTTTAGGCTAAAAGAAGAATTTTTGGTCATGTAGTAATTTGAGTCATTCATCTTGTTTGTTGATTTTAACTTCATAGGTTAGGGAATTCGTTGAAGTTGTGAGTAATGAAGACGAAGCGGTTGTGCATGGTGGATCAATAAAAGCCCCTAAAGTTCTTGCTGATATAGTGGAGTCTATAGCGGCTGCTGTTTATGTCGACGTCAACTTTGATTTGCAAAGACTCTGGGTGGTGTGTGCTAAGATTTTCTTTGTTTTGTTCTTTATTGTCTTTTTTTCTTAATGCATCAATATATCTTGGTTGGCTTTGATTTTGGATTTTGTTGATGAGATTTTGAGTGTTTGGAAGATGGGTATCCAAGGAATTGGTGTGTTTCTCTTGTTATGTGTGTTTGTAGATCTTTAGGGGTCTCTTGGAACCTATAGTCACGCTCGAAGACTTGCTAAAACAACCGCAGCCCATTACGATGTTGTTCGAGCTTTGCCAGAAGCAAGGTAAGCATGTTAATGTAGAGCATTGGAAACAGGACTCCAAAAGTATCGTTAGTATTCATGTCGATGGGAATTTTGTTGCCTCGGGTTCTTCCGAGCAAAAAGATATTGCCAAGCTAAATGCTGCTAAGTTGGCTTTGTGCAAGCTGTGGAAATCAATGCCTCCTACTGATGGATTGGCTAAGATCATGGATGGACTTGATGAGTCATTTGAGATCGAGGGAGCAAAACAGAAGTTACATGAGCTTTGCGGCAAGAAGAAGTGGGCCAAACCAACTTACAAGTATGGCATTGTTGCTTACTCTATGAACTCATGAAGAATTGAAAGAGTTGGTAGATGCTTGAATGGTTAATGCTAGAATTGCATACTATCTATTTGGACAAATTATCCCAACTCACCCCCCTGCATATTAAAATTTCATCCCCCGACTTCTCTTTTTTTGTCATTTCAAGAATTTGTTCTTTTTTTTTTTCAAGTTCACCCCTCTTCACGAATATGCCAGAAAATGCTGAATCGTGTGTACTTTGCTACAAATTGCAGCATTGAGAAAGAGAACGGGCGAGCACATGAAAAAGTTTTCGTATCATCCGTTAAAATTTCAACCGCATACGGTGTACTATACATGATGGGAGATGAAAAATCAAGAGTAAAAGAAGCAGAAAATTCTGCAGCTTCCTTGATGATCCGTGCCTTACAAGAATCTGATTACCTATGATGTTGCTTCTGCTTCATAGTTCAAATCGCGGATTAATCTTACAAAGGGCGGCCTTGGGAAAAACGATATTGACGATTTTTCATGTGATGCGAGTTAAGTTCTTGGTAAAAGTTGCTGAAATATGCAAAAATTCTGGGCCTTCCATGATGATCAATGCCTTGCGGGACTCTCCTTATGTTATGCTGTGTGATGTGTCTCTTATCCGAATTCCGAAAGCCCCATAAGAACAGTCAAAAGCTTTACAGATTTTGTTATTGCTCTAGTCTGAAGTTTCTGGTTGAAAGCTTGGTTTGCTTTATAATATTTGTGTAAGAGGAAAGACTGATAATTTCCTATCCTTGCATAAGTTATTAAAATGGCCTTTTTTTTTTTTTTTTTTTTTGTAGCAGTAATACATTGAAGCATTTTATAAGTATCACTAGTGGATTATTTTCATTTGTGTTATCGTCACATCAGAAATTACCACGAGTAACTCTTGTAATTGTGAATATATTTTATTATTCATGCTAAAATGACTGATACTAATTAGTGTACTTTGGAATTATGTCGTTTGACAATTGATACGAAAGAAAATAATCAAAAGTCATTATCTATTAATGGTTTATTTAGTTCGTTAATTTTAGTTTTTAATTTGAGTTGAGATGTGATTTTATATGAGAATTTTTTATTGTAACAAAAAGATTAGATGTTACTGTTTTTAAAAAAATTTTATTATAATAAAATTTTAATTTTAAACTTAGATCGGTAAAATAAACGGATTGTAAATATATTTTTAAGGTCTTCATCAAACATGTATTTTTAAGGTCTTAATAAAAAAGAAAGACCTTTTCTTCTAATTAGTTTTTTTTTTTCCTTAGATATAAGGATGCTAGAGAAGAAAATAAATAAATTAATATCGATCTCTTTTAATTCCCAAATAACAATTTCTCACCTTAAAAAATGGATAATGGAAAACATAATAAACTCAATCCTTGTAACATCTACCTTCCAGTACTATTGTCATTTTACATTCTTCGTAACTTTAACATTTCTAGACATGTTTAGTTCGTTAATTCGAGTTTTTAATTTGATTTGAGATGTGACATTCTGTGAGAATTTTTTACTGTAATAAAAAAGTTAGATGTGACTGTTTCTGATAATTTTTTACTGTAGCAAGGCTCAAATTTTAAATTCGAATCAGTAAAATGAACAATGTCTCAGTATATATTAAGATATCAAGATTCTGGAAAGCAGTGAACACTTCCCTTTTCTGCGGATTTACAACTTCATAGACAGAAAAATGGGAAGAGAGAAAAGAAAATATTCAAACCTCAAATGAGAAACTTTGCGAATGCGCAACAAGACGATGAGAAGTTTGAGAAGCAAATGAGAAGCTGAAAACAAAGCGTGATTATGCGAAAGATTGGTGATTATGAAGCAGTACTTGACACAACACAGGGAAAGATGAAATAAAAGTTGCATAATTTCTGTTTGTTTTGGACTGTGCCTAAAACAGAAGACCTTTCCTTCACCAATTTACTTGATTTGCATGTGCTCACCAGTCATGGAGCTAGAAATATATATACATATATATATATATATATATATGTATATATATATATATTAAGTAGAGGACTAGAGGCACTAAAAAAAATTAAAGATAATATGTATTGAATAAATGTATAGTTATATACTTTCATTATTGAGTGGAGGCAAATTTATAATTTTTCTTACAAAATAGAGGCACAACAACATTTTTTAATTATTGAGTGGAGTGAAGGCACGATTAAAATTTTTCTTAAAAAATAGGGATATATCTAAAATTTCTGAAAATTTGTGGATAAAAAAACAAACTTTAAAAATTGAGTTGGAGCACGCACCCCACTCAATCACCTTATGTTCTTTCTGTGTATGTTTCTTTTGTTTTATTTGTGCCTTAATTTTCCTTAGAAGGAAAATATTGTATTGGAAGGGTTATTTGCAAAAGTAACATTAATATATATATATATATATAATCTCAATACTAGTACTATTTCTTATGTGAGCAAATGAGGGTTTTGCGCATTTATCTAGAATTCCCTTTGACAAATCCCTAGAGTAGTTTTCTCTCTCGCATTCTCCTTTTTTCCTATCTCCATTTTCTCCATTTTCTCACACAATAGCCACCATTTCTCCCAACCTGGCAATAACCACCACCAATCACAGCCTCGCCTCTCACCACCCCGCCACAGCCAGCGCGGAGCGACTCAACTCGCCCCCAAGGCCCTAAGCCACCTCCAGCCGCCATTGCTACGACCCTAGCCTCCTCCCATTCCCCCTCTCATATGTCAAATATTGAAAACCTTTTTAGTCTTAAGCGTAAATTGTCTAAACTGTTGAAATTATCTAAGTTGTTCAAATTGTCTATGAGTGATTAGGTTTAATTGGTTTTTGTTAAAACTACTAAATTATCAAAAAACATAAATATATTTAATTGTTGATTTGATTGATAGGTTTTAGGGGAAAAAAAAAACATCAAAACCATCTGAAAAATATCCCTACCTCAAAATGTCTTTTGAGCAACTCATCATTCAAGTGACAAACTTGTTAGATTTTCTTTTTTTTTTTAAGCTGGTCATTACCCAGCTTATTTTACCATCTCATCTCTTTTTTTTCTTTTTTTTTTTTTTGGCTCAGATGATTTAATCAACTAACATAAGAGACGTTCACTAGTTGATCAAATCAAGGTGGTTTTTGCTCAACCATTTTTACCCTCAACATTCCCCTTGCTCAAACCATCTTATTCCACAATTATCCTTAACTATTTTCATAAAATTATTAATTCTATATCATTTCATTTTCATTTTACACCAATTATTTCATTTTTAATTCCTTATTTTGACATTATCATTTCTCCATCTCTCTCTTTTTTGTTTGGTCTTTTTTCCTCGTTGAAACTTTAGGCATAAAGCATTTATTCATATACAATGAGATTTTGCTGCTACATTTTTTAAGAAAAATAAAATACATTTACTTGCTAAATAGCAATGTCAAAAAAATGTAAATTGAATATTAAATATTTTTCTACGGTGAATGTTTTATTTTTCTAAAAAAATATAATAGTAAATTTTCTTTATTTATGAGAATGCTTCGTGCCTAAAACTTCAAAAAAAATCTAAAGTTAAAAATTAAAATAAATGGTGGGTGTGAAGAAAGAATGGAGTGATCAAGTATTAATAATATCATGAAAACAATTAAGGATAATTTTAAAATAATAAAAGTGTATAAAAAGTAAATTTAATAATGTGACATGCGTACTTAAAAAGGTATGAAGACTAAAAATGCGCCTGTGAATAAAACCGTGCATAAAAATTAAAGATTAAAAATTGAAGATGAAATTAAATCTAAAAATATTCTTTTACGCATAACCAATAGTAAGAAATTCTAAAGTAAAAAAGTAAGAACAGAGCAGCATCTAAGGGTTCGTTTGGTATGAAAATTTAAATTAGAGTGATTCTAATCATGATTCTAGAACCATAACAATGATTTATGATTTTGAGTTCAAATCATGATTCTGAAACTATGATTCAGAATCAGGGGTTTGAATCATCTTGAATCAAGAGGGGGTGGTTTTAAAATCATGAGTGAATTTGGTTTAAAACATCACATCATATTCTGAATCATGATGCAGAATCATCCAAACCAAACACTGATTCTAAAACATGATTCAGAATCATAATTCAGAATCACTATAAACAAACACTGATTCTGAATCAAAATTTAAAATTATAATTCTGAATCTATTTACCAAACGTGACCTAAAAAATGTGGAAACGATGTTGCGGTCCTTGAGGTACTGTGAATACCGTTCTATGTTACGAGTTCTGTCGTCTATGTTACATCTTTGAAAAGAGGGTAAGATATACACAGTAACATTATCTTTTTATTTTATTTTATTTTCTTAATTATTAGCCATTTTTCTAAGTTATATATTTTGAAATGTCATTGGTCTCGTGCCATATGCTGATCTGAACGTTCCAAGACGAATAAAAGTAAATGTTGATGTCAACGTTCCAAGACGATAATCAAGATGGAAAAAAAATATTATTTATATCATATTATTTAAAAATAAACAATTAACATTCAATCAATAGGAAGAAAATAAAAAAAATAAAAAACAATGACATTTGATTATTTAGAATGGTATAAATAATAAGTTTTCAAAAAATTATGGTAAACTATATATTTTTCACTTTTTATTAACAGTATTTTATTACACCTCAATCAGCATTATAAGAAAATATTCATATTTGCAAATTGCACTTTGGTCAGGTACTTATATTTGTTAGCAATGATGCAAGTTAAACTTGTTTTTGCGACGTAACCTATATAAAAAGTTGTCCAAGAAAACATAAACTTTGGTGCTCCTCTGTGTGGTACACTAATTTATAATTTTAAGTTCAAATTATATTTTTAAAACCAGAACTAATATCATGGATTTGAACCAATTAAGATGGTGGTTTTAGAATCAAGGGTGATTCATGGTTTAAAACATCACATTAGAGTTTAAATTTTGAATCAGAATCATCCTAATCAAACACTTAGTCTGAGTGAGTCAAATTAAAACCATTTTTTACTTTTTCTAGACAAACACTAATTCAGAACCAGAATCATAGTTCCGGATTCAAAACTCTTATACCAAACAACATCTAATTTTAAAAGGTTTTGTATGGATATGAAAAAAAAAAAAATGGCCGGAGATGAAGGCTGCTGTGAAGGAAGGCGAACAATAATGGAGGTTGTCAAAAATTTGGTGTCAGCCGGCAGCAATGAAGGTTGCCGGAACAACGGAAAAATCGTCAAGAACTAAAAGATGGCTCTGATACCATAAGGTTTTGAGAGAAAAATTATTCTCAAAACTAAACACCTGATTTAGAACTTATACAATAGAGGACTGTTTATCCAAAGAAAAGTAATTAATGCCCCGTTTATTTCACCTATTCGAGTTTATTATAGTAAAAAGTTCTCAAAAAATAGTCACCTCTAACTTTTTTACTACAGTAAAAAATTCTCACATAAAATCACATATCAATTTAAATTAAAAATTTAAATCAACAAATTAAACGGGACTCCTTAGAAAAGTAATTAAAGGCCCGTTTAGTTCGCTGATTCGAGTTTTTAATTCGAGTTGAGATGTGATTTTATGTGAGAACTTTTTACTGTAGTAAAAAAATTAGATGTGACTGTTTGCGAAACTTTTTTACTGTAATAAAACTTAAATTATAAACTTAAATCAGTGAAATGAACGAGACCTAAATCTCGTTAATTTACACCTTGTTACAGCTAGACAACCATATTTGTGGAAGCTATATTTACACGCATATCATTGATCTTCCAACACTACTCATTATGGCCATTAGACCCCACAAATAGGCAGGGACAGGTGAGATAGGAGCCAATACCTCTGGGAAGGACTCCTTGGAAAGCACATGATTTCAAAGTCATTTGTCATCTTTCACATACATAAAATAAAATAAAAAATAAAAAATAAAAAAAATAGAGAAAATTACGGACGCTTTTAGAACTCATTCTAAAATGATTTTATTTTTTTATATAAAAATAAAAATGAAAACATTTTCAATCTCAGACTGAAATCATTTTAAAAAATGCATTTGGTAGTTTTATGAAGAGATTGTTTTCAGTGTAAAAAAACTATTAATGTCTCTCTTTCTCTCTCTCTGCTTGATAGAGGAGAAAATAAAAATAAAAAATAAAAAATAATTTTTTATTTTTTTCTCATATTACACTAAACTAAAAAATCGTTTTCATTTTTATTTTTTGTCTTTATTACGCTAAATGTCGTTTTGAAAACGTTTTCATTTTTTCTGTTTCAAAAAATATAAAAAACAAAAACGAAATCAATTAGAAACACGGCCTACGTATACTACCATCCATTTTTGTGTTCTTTACATTTACGGATTCATTTTTATGATTGTTTTTGGAGTGGAAAATTTTACAGACAGTTAAGTTAGAAATATGAATGTATAAAGTTCCGATTTTGCAGGAAAATATTGTACAAGTTAAAATGAAACCTCAAGAACAATTGGACCGTAAAAATGTTTTTCCTTTTTCAGATTCTGGAAGGTGTTTGATGTTGGAACAGTATACTCGTTCGAAATTCCGAAGTAGAAGATAAAGTTACTAGCCCTAGGGCCCGTTTAGTTCGCTAATTCGAGTTTTTAATTCGAGTTGAGATGTGATTTTATGTGAGAGTTTTTATTGTAACAAAAAAATTAGATATGATTATTTGTGAGAGCTTTTTACTGTAGTAAAAATCGAATTCTAAACTCAAATCAGTGAAATAAACGGGCCCTAGTCTTTAAAATGTAGAAAGACAGAGTAGTGATGTGTGAAAAAAACTTGGTAGTTTTCTAACGAATCTAACAAAAGCTTAATGTCCATGTCAGATATTAATGGGGTCCATATTATTCATTTCATAAATCTGGACATACTAAGAGAAAGGTGTCTCAGTCTGAAAAGAAATGAAGAAGTTATAACATTTAAAATTTGAGTTTTTATAAGACTAATTAATGTTAGTTATTTTATATTTTTAGTTAAAATAATTAATGATTTAGCTTTTTTTTAGAACAATTCTAACTAAACTAGTCACTTCTTATTTTTAATCAAAATGACTAATAATTTAACTTTTTTTTTTAATTTTTTTCTACTTCAACTATTAACTAAATGGTTAACTATTTTAGAGAAGGCCTTCGACACTAACTAATATAGTTAGTATGAAGCTTTTAATTGTAATAAATGTAAAGATACTTTTGTTAATTCAATAGAATTATTTATATTTTAAATTTAGTAAATATTAAATAATCTAGTATAATTAGAATGATTCATTAAAAAATTACTAGTTAAAATAATTTTTTAACTATTGTAGTTAGAATTTAATTATAATTTAGAGAGTTTCTTAAAAATACTCTAAAGCAAAAGGAGAAATTTAACTCTTTTTAATTCGCTGATTTGAGTGTTTAATTTAAATTAAAATGTGACTTTATGTGAGAACTTTTTACTGTAATAAAAAAATTAAATATAATTATTTTTAAAAAATTTTACTGTAATAAAACTTAAATTTTAAATTTAAATTAATAAAATAAATAAGTTCTCAATGTCTTACTAAATACTCAATTGGGTTGTAGCTTCATTCAAATTGGAAAAATTAATCCAATTAGGTGAAAGGGAGTTAAAAAATAATAATAATAAAAGAAAAATAAGAAATGACTCTAGGAAGTCCCCATTGGTCTATTTGGCACATCGGAAAACGCATTTCACGTGAATCTGACATTGTTTCTTTTTTCACCCCTCGTTTGGCCTTTTTTTTTTTTTTTCCTCTCAATCATGTTTATTGAATTTCATTTCTTGGCGTTTTCAAGGTTTTGTACTAGAGCATGCTTAGAGTGAGAGTGGGCCAATCAATCCTCCAGATCTAGAGTGGCCTAATTACTTTATCAAATAAATTAGAAAATTGTAGTAAAGGGTAAATTTTTTTAAATTAAATTAAATAAATAATAGATTTAAAATTATTTAAAATAAATAACAATTTATCGTGTAAATATATCATTTACGAAAAATAAAAAATAATTTTTATATATATAAAAAAAATATTTTTAACATTTGTAAAAAGAAAATTTACGTAAAACTATTCTTAAATGAAACGTTCTACCCATAAATTTTACATAGGTAGTTTGCACAGCGTATGACCCTTTTCAACACTTATTCATATAATTGAAGTTCTTACAAAGACCCCAAATCCACTTTTTCTATTGATTCATTATTTAATAAAAATCAATGTACAAAGGTCAAAATGATGCGTGTAACTTGTATAAGTGTGCAAAATATTCCCCACAAACCATCAAACCCAAGCAATCTAAAATACTTTTCAAATTAAGATAATTACTCCTATTCTTATCTTGGGAAACTTCCAAAAGGTATTAGAAGGTTGCCAAATTCTAAGAACCTTCATCGTTTACTTGAGTCAATCAAAACAAACTGGATAAGGTTATTCATAAATCGTGCATGTTACGTAGGTCTTATTGTTATATTTATGTTGTATTTTTTGTTTTGTTTTAAGATTCGTTATTTCGTTATGATAAACAAAAGAATCAAATTATTGTTCCTGTTATTTAAATAAAAGATATCAAATGAGAAGATTATATGTGAATTGAAGATAAGGATTCTTTCTCAAGCAACATGTGGGCCCTCATCAAGGCTAGTAGCTACAAAACAGGATATAATAGGAATTTCTAGTGTGAAAGCAAAGGAAGAAATGTGTTGCTATTCTTTACTTACCACATGATTTATAGTAAAGAGAAAAAAGGGTGAAAAAAGTGGATTAAACTTTATAGAGAAAGGGAAATTTTGGAAAAGATAAAAATTTCGGAGAACTTGTAACGCAAAGATCATTCTAGGAAAAAAAAAAAAAAAAAAAAAAAAAAAAAAAAAAAAATTTTTTTTTTTTTTCCTTTTTCTCTTAGCTTTTCCCTTTTTTCCCGAGACATAACACATTAGTCCAAGGGCAGGTGGAGAGCTTTTTTTTTTTTTTTTTTTAAAAAAAGAGGCAGATATCCTTACTTATAAATCCATATGTTAACATCAACCTTTTGAGTGGGAAAGAATAAGCTTTTATTTATTTAGGATCCGTTAATTTCGTTGATTTGAGTTTAGAATTCGAATTTTACTACAGTAAAAAGCTCTCACATAAAATCACATCTCAACTCGAATTAAAAACTCGAATCAACGAACTAAACGGGCCTTTACTTATTTAGTTACTTTTTTTTTTGTATGCTTTTTGCTGTCACCAACTATGATTCTACCAAGAAAACAAAATATTCAACAAATGAGTTACAAAATTCCTTTTTTCTTTCCAAGAAATCTAACCTACGTGTTCATAAGCTAGCCAAAGAAACAGAAGGAGGGGATATATATTACATATTCATAAGCGATATATATAAATAAATATATATATATAATTAAGATGACTTGACAATTTTGGGTCAATCTCAAAGATGAAAAAAAATATATATATATATACACATTTATTTTCAGTTGCTGATTTCAGGATTATCTTTCCACCATAAAAATTTGCCATGCACGTGGTGGGGCAATATAGTTGATCATGTGATACTCTATTCGATTCTATCAATTCTTTAAAGCTCTAGGCTGATCAACTACATTATTTTAGCAGTTTGGACCAAAGAACAATATTTGTGCACGATTCTGGATGATGTTGCGCCTTGTCATGTGTGGTAGGATAAAATTCTTAACCCTAAATTAGGTATTAGATGGGGCTCACGCGTTATAAATTAGGGCATTAAATGATTGAAGATAGCTCAGCATTAGCCGTCACGTCGGATGACAACTGTTTTAGGAGCAGACTCATAATTAAGGGTGTGGCATACATAGGAGGTCAACCGCACTGAAGATATGTAAAGGATAACATGAGGTTGACCGTACCAATAATTATAGGCAAAGATGGTTCTAGGAGCACTTATGAAGTCAAGTTTACGCAAGTCGAGAGATATATGAGAATTACTCTAGGATTTACTATTTGTAATTCAAGTATACGAAATTTAAGCAATGAAACCGATTAATTGTAATCTCCATCTTTTGAGAAACTATCCTAAAAGATGAGGAAAATATCCCCAAGTTAAATAGAAAAACTAGCCCCAATATGGACGATGGTCAACGATATAAATAAGGGATTGTAGGTCGAAAGATCCCTAAGTCTCGTTCAGAGCAATAAGAGTGTGCAATTCTCTCTGAAAAATAGTGAACTCTCTCGTCCCCACAGTGGACGTAGCTCTTGAATCAGGGGTGAACCATTATAATTCTTGTGTGTTCTTATTTTTTAATTGCTTTTAATTGTATTTTGGATCATTAAATTCGCGCAAACCATTTTAAAATTTGTTATATTTCTATTGATGAATTTTCGCCGTCAACAATTAACGACTCTGTTGAGGAATCCAGAATCTCTAGTTAGCGCGAAGAATTCCAGTTAGAAATCAACTTGAAATTATGCCCCTGAGAAGAATAAATGGAAACTAATTGGCCAGGGTGAACGTTGCATTTTTGTCTAAATTCATGACATTAAAAGACAACTATATTATGTGAACTTTGAACGGATTGGCGATAAAAAATTGATCTTTTCGTAATTTCTGAGAATGCAATACATATCGATCATATATTGCATTTCAGTTGAACTTCATGGACTATTTCATAATATATATATATATATACATACATATATATTGATATTGGGAGGTTATAGGTGTTAGTTTTTCAAAATGCCACTTCCAAGCCTCAATCAATTTGTTGGATATGTTTTTTTTTTCTTTTTAGTATACTTGCCTTTTTTTTTTTAATTATACTTCGTTTCACGTCTTATGTTAACATTCAAAAGCAGTATTTCAGCCAAAAAGAAATATCCAAAAGTAGTTGAGATTCATCTTTCTGATCTTATAACATGACCAGATCATAATATAAACTATATCAATAGATTTATAAAACAATAATATTTCAGATCACGACAAACCCTATAAACATCATGTCTTAATCTATGACACCGTGGTCGTGTCAAACTTTGTGTACACGTAAATTGTTGTCCCTGTTGTAAAACAGGAATACATACAGGCAAATATTAACCATCACTAATTGATCATATATAACTTCTGTACAAACCCAATTAATTAAAAAAAAAAAAGAAAAGAAGGAAACATTAACCATGAATATATAGATCATTGAAATGGTTCTTAACCAAAATATATATCCCTTAAACCAATGATATATATATATATATATGATCCTAAACTGACCAATGACAACATAATATATAATAATAATAAGAAGTCGCAAAATAAAGAGAGAAATAATTAAGATCAATAATTAGTTCTTAATTAATTAGAAGGCTCTTTGATAAAAACCATGAATCCTCTTCCATGACTCCTCTCTTTGCATCTTCAACTGCTTGTAGAAATCCCCAATAAATGTCTCAGCTTTTGCAAACAATTCTTGCCCACTAATTTCCTCAACTTCTTCTTCATGATCTTCATAATGGGCTTCATCAAAATCTCCTTCATTATCTCCACCTCCTATGAAGAAAAGGCTAGGCATGGAAGGACATTTCTTCACTTTCTCACCCTCCAAACTTCCATTATCAACAATAATCTTCTTCTCAGACAGAGATTTCTCAACATTAATAATATTATTAACCTTATGATCATTGGGGCCCACCTTTTCTTCACTCCCATTGGCAACAACCCTCATAAATTTCTTCACCTTTTCATCATCTTCACTAAAAGTAGTATTCTTTCTGTCATCTAAATTGGTATTAATGGGCTTGGAAAAGAATGATGAGAGAAGGCCAGCTTCTGCTCCAAGGGCTATTATGAGGAGATTGGTGATGAAGTAGATATAAGTTGGCCTTTGAGATGAGGATAAAAGAGGTACAATAATGAGAAGAATTGTTAGGAGAGAAAGCATTAGAACTTGGGATTTCTTCAACTTCTTGTTCATTGTGGAATATTGTGTTAATGAAGAGCTTGAATTGGGATTTAATAAGGAGAGAGAGAGAGAGAGAGAGAGAGAGATCAGAGAAACAAGAACAAGAAGAAGAATGAGAAAGGACTAGGAATTAATGTAGTAAAGAACAAGTACATGTAGGGGGGACATATATATAGGAGAGAGAGAGAGAGAGAGAGAGAGAGAGAGAGAGAGA
>NW_010361010.1:275869-308814 GCF_000414095.1 Morus notabilis | reverse complement strand
TAAAAGAAGGTACGAACAACGTGCAAGGGAGAGAGAGAGAGAGAGAGAGAGAGAGATGTTGATATTATGTTGATATTATGGAAGTTTTGGAAGTTGATATTATGTTGATATTATGGAAGTTTTGGAAGTTGATATTATGTTGATATTATGGAAGTTTTGGAAGTTGATATTATGTTGATATTATGGAAGTTTTGGAAGTTGATATTATGTTGATATTATGGAAGTTTTGGAAGTTTGTGTATATTAGGAGGATGGCTGCATGTAATACATATTATGGAAGCTTTGGAAGTTGTGTATATTAGGAGGATGGCTGCATGTAAATGTATTTTATCACTCAAAAGGACTAGTATGAAAATAAAGTATATACGTAATCTTCAACAATTTTTTTTTTTTTTTTTTTTTTGTGGGGTCTATTTCTTGGCTTTTTTATTGACAAGTCATGACCTTGTAATTAGAATATGCGAATATTTTAAAAGAACAAAATGCAGATAAAGAAATATTTCTGATTTCAGATAAATTCAAAGATTCAAATTTTTTTCCTATAAAAAAAAAAAGATTCATATTTGAGCACCCCACAACCTTTATCGTACCATCCACCTCAAATCTACACTAACATTAGTCATAACTTAATAAAATTAGTTTTTAAAAAAATAAAGTCGTAACATGTTTTACTTCTTAACCGTGGTTACAGTTCATCAAACTAGTAGCTACTCTCCAACTATAAATATGCAATTATACCAATGATTTAACTTAGATTGCTCTTAGTTTAGCTAACAAATTCAACTTGTATAGCAAATTACATTATGGTCTCGTTCATTTCACCGATTCGAGTTTTGCTACAGTAAAAAGCTCTCAAAAACAGTTGCCAGCTAATTATGAGGTAATTAGTGTAAAAAAAAAAAAGAGAAAAAAAAAAAGAAAAGAATAGGAACAAAGTGAACATGCCTATGGGCAAGAGATTTGAATATAATTGGACAATCCTCGATAAGGTCGGTGGAATCACTTTTTTCCTTTTGGTCCTCTTTTCCCTTTTTATTATTTTTCCGCTGAAAGGCTTGCCTTATTTTTTTGGCTTAAACGTGCGGTTTATGAGACTAGATATTGGGTCCCACATATCTTAGCCTGCTGTGGAGCCCACAATGACGGACCTTGGCAGTTGGCCCTCTATGATCTTTGATTTTGGACCCCTTGAGAATCTTTATAGGGATAGCCCACTTGTGCCAGTGCAAGTGTGGTCCCCACCACACTCCCACTTTAAGGCCCACTTGACCTTCTTTTGTTGGTGGAGATGAATTGGGCTTAAAATTCTCTATCTGTCGTACATATGGGCCCAAAAGTGCTAAAGTTTAACGCCCGTTTAGAATTTAAATTTTGTTACAGTAAAAAATTTTTAAAAATAATCACATTTAATTTTTTTACTATAATAAAAAACTCTCAGATAAAGTCACATCTCAACTCGAATTAAAAATTAACTAAACGGCCCTAAGTCTTATTTATAAATTCTTTGTTTTAAATTTGGTCAATTTTACCCTAATGATCAGAAGTGTTGTTAATCTCAGTTTACTTGGAATCAGAAGTGAAAGTTTGGTGCATGGTCTCGTATATTACTTCTATGACCATCTTTCATTTCCAACCTTTTTTACTTTCTAGGAAAACTTAAAATAAAGGCTCCCAAGAAGTGGATTAAATTTTCATTTTTTTAAAAAAAATGAAATTTATACATGGTTCTACTTTTCTAAACTTTTCAAGTTGCCCCTTTTTTCCCATTTTCTGGCTGATTTTATCCAGAATTTTCCAAAAGCCTTATCTGCTTTTTTCTTATCTTATAAAGTACATAAGATAACCTTGGTGGGTCACAATATATTAACGACTAATGAGGTCAAGTATGCTTTAGAGACCAACAAACTCTGGGACCCACCTCAGATGTCTTCCAATGATATAGACAAAGAAAGAATTATTCCCTTATTTCCACTTTAAACAACCTTTTTTTTTCCTAATTTATTTTGGATATGTTTCCCACATGCTGTCGTCTAAGGCTATTGGATTTGGATTCACCTTTTTTTTATTATTATTTTTTTATCGTCAGACACAGCTGATGCTTGAAAATGGCAATTTTAGAAAAAGTAATGGACGTGTTTAAAACTCGTTTTAAAATAATTTTATTTTTTTTGTATAAAAATAAAAATAAAAATATTTTCAATCTCAGACAGAAATTATTTTTAAAAATATATTTGATAATTTTATTAAGAGATTATTTTCAGTGTAAAAAAACTTAATAATGTCTCTATTTCTCTCTCTGCTCGAAAGAGGAGAAAATAAAAACAAAAAATGAAAAACGACTAAAAGTCGTTTTTCATTTCTCTCTCATTTTACACTAAATCAAAAAATTATTTTCATTTTCATTTATTGTTTTTATTGCGCCAAACGCTGTTTTAAAAACGTTTTCATTTTGTTCTCAAAAAACGTGAAAAATAAAAACGGAATTAATTTTAAACACGGCTAATGTTTCAATATGCGCTGTATCATTAACTAAATCCTTACTCAAAATATTCCTTCCCTTATCCTTTTAACTATTTCATAGAAATAAAAGGGTCAATTATCAATACAAGGCTTTTAGAAAAACTTCATTAGATAATGCACTTTTTGGTGTTTATGACTTACTAAGCGCCAAATCATCAACATATGCATTTTGGTAGACCTTAGAAGATAATGCAGGCTCATCTTTGTTGATTTACCTGATAATAAGAAGATGCCGTTTTTCCGAAGCATCTTGTCTAAGTTCAGGTAACGAACGTCGAGCATGTATGGTAAAGGGGTTTTAAACCCTAATTCAAATAGTTCTATTATATTATTTTTTTTCTCATAAAAATTTAAATTTTAGTTTAATCATCTGATTTCAACCCATAAAAGAAACGGGCCCGATCGTTTGTTTCACAGGCTTGAACCACAGTAAAATTTATTTTAAAATAATTTTATTTTTTTTATAAAAATAAAAATAAAAATATTTTTAATCTCAGACAGAAATTATTTTTAAAAATATATTTAATAATTTTATTAAGAGATTGTTTTCAATATAAAAAAATTTAATAATGTCTCTATTTTTCTCTCTGCTCGAGAGAGGAGAAAATAAAAACAAAAAATGAAAAACGACTAAAAGTCGTTTTTCATTTCTCTCTCATTTTACACTAAATCAAAAAATTATTTTCATTTTCATTTGTTGTTTTTATTGCGCCAAACGCTGTTTTAAAAATATTTTCAATTTTTTTCTCAAAAAATGTGAAAAATAAAAACGGAATTAATTTTAAACACAGCTAATGTTTCAGCATGCGCTGTATCATTAACTAAATCCTTGCTCAAAATATTCCTTCCCTTATCCTTTTAACTATTTCATAGAAATAAAAGGGTCAATTATCAATACAAGGCTTTTAGAAAAACTTCATTAGATAATGCACTTTTTGGTGTTTATGACTTACTAAGCGCCAAATCATCAACATATGCATTTTGGTAGACCTTAGAAGATAATGCAGGCTCATCTTTGTTGATTTACCTGATAATAAGAAGATGCCGTTTTTCCGAAGCATCTTGTCTAAGTTCAGGTAACGAACGTCGAGCATGTATGGTAAAGGGGTTTTAAACCCTAATTCAAATAGTTCTATTATATTATTTTTTTTTCATAAAAATTTAAATTTTAATTTAATCATCTAATTTCAACCCATAAAAGAAACGGGTCCGATCGTTTGTTTCACAGGCTTAAACCACAGTTCAAACCTTTTTGCTGCACTGCTTTCTCTAGTAAAAATTTGACTCTGTTCAAAACTTTTTGGTTTGAGATAATCTGCACCCTCTCTCTTGAAGTTAGAGTCTTACAACTCGTTTAGTTGAAGGATTCGTTCTCTGATTCGAATCATGATTCATGGTTTACTACAGTATTTTTTCTCACAAAAAATATACGTAAATTAAAAATTATTCTAATCGATGAACCAAACGGGGCATGTACCTTGACAGTGAGGTGTAGCTGAGAAACATTAATGCTCTTTCTTGCTAGAGAAACCTTCACATTATTTGTTCACACGAATTAATATATAATTAGCCGAATGATGTAAAGCAAGAATGAAGAGAGAATTTTAGCAAGCCGAAAGTGGTTCAGCAAAAAAAGAAAAATGTAAAGCAAGTGGAGATGTATATAAACTGTAATATATACTACATTATCATCATGTTATATACTTACAAAAGGCACATTGTTCGGAGCCTAGAATTGCTTTAGCAAAGTTCACAAAACGTCTTCATTCTTTAGCCATGGGATTAGATATCAAGCAAAAAATGTTAGAAATCAGAATAATACAGTGGCTGAGTTTTCCGATTAATTACAACTTGTAAGACTGAAAGCTAATACGTATGATATTTTTATATGGATACTATGTCGTGTGAGAAACTTTAGCCGCAAAATAAGTGTTACGAAAGCAATTTACTTTGCTGAGTTTAGTGATCGCTGATCTTCAAGATTTGGCAAAGACAATAAATGATAATCCAATGAACCAAACCCTTTGACCAAGAAAAGAATATCTAAAGCTCCGAATGACTATGCATGAATGAGAAAACATAGGAAGCAATAGTCAAACCTGAACTTATAAGAGAGAGAAATGATGCCAGCATAATCATTATCTTGGTCATTATAACATAACATTTTAGATTTTAAGTTGTGGAACAACATTTTGCAGTTGTATCAGGACTATCTAGTTCAACACTACTGTAATTGTTAATAGTAAAACCAATTTCTAGATGCTTAGAACTGGTAGGTGGCAGAAATCAAAAGAGCATAAACAATGTCCATGTCCTCAAAGCTCAAAGTTGCATTTCTCTATAACATGTGATAATTATATAGGAGAAATCAAGGAGTCGTCCGCTTCGCTGAATTTGAATTTTCAATTCGAACTGAGATGTGATATTTCTAAGAGCTTTTCACTGTAACAAAAAAAGTTAGATGTGACATTTTTTAAGAGCTTTTAACTGTAAAAACTTAGGGTTCGTTTGGAATGATGATTCAAATAAAGGTGATTCTAATCATGATTCTGAAACCAGAACCATGATTAATGATTTTAGATTCAAATCATAATTCTGAAACCATGATTCAGAATCAGGGGTTTGAATCACCTTGAATCAAGAGGGGGTGGTTTTAGAATCATGAGTGATTCTAGTTTAAAACATCACATCAGATTTTGAATCATGATTCAGAATCATCCAAACCAAACACTGATTCTGAATCAGGATTCAAAATCATGATTCAGAATCACTGTAAATAAATACTGATTCTGAACCAGGATCCAGAATCACTGTAAATAAATACTGATTCTAAACCAGATCTAGAATCATGATTTTATATCCATCTACTAAACGAACCCTTAAAACTGAAAACTCAAATCGGTGAAATGAACGAGGCTCAAAACAATAAAAGCTCACCATTTCATTCCTCCTGACAACTTCTTGCATTTGATTCCAAAGAGTGCCCCTCACTACGTCCATGTCAACTTATTTTATAGTTGTTTCATAATGAACTTCCACTAAATTGTCCCGAAATTTTGAGTTCTATTGGCATTTCTTGTCGATAGCTTTAAAGATAAAAGAATCCTATTAAGCGTATTACAACATTGCACAAGGTGGAAAGATGAGGTAGAACCAAGAGAGAGGAGATAGAAATCAAAACAAAAATAGAACCAATAGATAATGGAGAAGGAGGACTCAAGAGGAGGAAATCTGAAATCTCAATATTAATTCATCAAACCAAGTCTGTAATTTAACTACTAACTACCTATTTAAAGCGAACCAAGTAACAAATTAGGAAACTAAATCAAAACAAAATAAAGAAATTACCAACTTAAATTGATAATAGGAAACTGACCTTAAACCCACAATGACATAAATCTCTAAATAAACTAAAACTAAATACTAAAAGAAAATAATGTTCTAATCTCACTTAATATAGCTTCAGTTAACTTATAACAAAAAAAAAATAAGAATTTAAAACAAAAAAAGCAATAGCAAAAAAAAAAAACAAAAAAACAAAACAATGAAGGAAAAAAAAAAAAAAAGGAGAGGCCTTCAAGCTTCAACTTCAATCCCACCTTTTTCTTAATTTAAAAAAAAAAAAAAAAAAAAAAAAAAAAAAAAAAAAAAAAAAACCCTTCAATCCCACTTTGTTGGAGTGCCAATTGGCCAAACTCAGGCCAGACTTAAAACTTCAAGGAAAACTATAGATAGAAACACACCCGAAGAGGCTGAAAGACAAGCTCAGCAGAGTCTTCAGCATCATGACAAACATATGCATCGTTGTATTAACCACTAACTACACTGTCCTTGTCCCATAATGGCATTGCTTCATCAAAACAATTGCTCTGCTTCCAACTGTAACTACCTAGAAATTTAAAACAAAGTAATCAGCATTTGATGAAAAAAAAAAAAAAGAACAGACTCTTCCAGCGCGAAATATATCTCAAGGAAAAGGCTGCAACCTGTATGTTTTTTATGTTGCTTTTCAAGGCACTGCAGTAAAAACAAATAAGTTCATTAGCTTCAACAAACAATAGAAAGGGTCCAAAAGTTTTTGAGTAATCAAGACACCTGATATGACATTGGATCACCAATGATTATATAACACTAAAAACGGTTCAAAAAACTTCACCAAAACAAAATAGACTGATCAGCTTACTGATTTTAGACCGGAACGAAGTCATAGGAGATATCGATTTACTCTAGAACAACTGAACTTTTACCATGGATGGATATTTAGTACCTGAACATTGGCAAGCAGAAACAGATTGACAAGATCCTCAAGTACGTAATGGCTACCTTCTGGAAGCGAATTACTGCGTCGTGATCGAATAGCAGGTAGCAGTAGAGACTTTGGATTTCTTGGGGGAGCAAAAATATCAGTCATGTCCTTGTCAGTGAATGCAGTGAATTCAAGATCAACCTTTGGGATTCTGATACTTCCAGTAATCAGGACCAGCCCATGCATTTTGCTTTGAAGTGAATCCAAGGCGTTGAAACAAGAACGTAGTGTTAGGACCTGATAGTTAGTAGTTACTTTTTAGTAGTCTTTTAGTAGTATAAATAAGAGCCGGGTGGCTAATGAGGGGAGGAGGAGATTTGTAGAGAGTGTCTAGTGCTGTGCACTTAGAGGTCGGGGGTCCTCGAAATTACCCATCTATCCTGTAATTTTTTCATTTTTGGTGTTGTTAATAAAGCTCGGATTTTCGGGTTCCTAACACATAGGGACTTTTTCAAATCTATCATTCATCTCAGATTCGTCTGAGGTACAGAATTCATTTTCCTACGCAAAAGAAAAAAGCTTATTTGCGTATCAAGCTTTAGTTTAAAGAAGGTTCTATTTGGAAAAAAAAAATGGAGAATTGGTGAACATAGATTACGTATACTTGAAATTATGAGATTATACCTGATGATCTTGGAATGTAGGATCTCCAGAACTAATGTTCTCATTCATTATCTCATCGTCATGGTCAAATAACCCAGGACCTGTTATAACTCTTGAGTAGAACTCATCTCCAAAAACTAGTTTGTAAGGAGAGAGTGCCCAAGTGATTTTAAACTCACATGCTAAACTCTTACTTTAACAATGTGGAACTCAACCAGGATCCTAACATACTACCACGCATCCGACACCGACGTCCACGGCGGCTCACTCTGGCCTTTTTAGGTCGCCCATTCCATAACGTGGGCCCGAGATGGGGTATACTCTGATACCAATTGTTAGAACCCTTAGGTAGAACTCATCCCCAAAAGTTAACTTGTAAGGAGAGAGTACCCAAGTGATTTTAAACCCACACACTAAGCACATACTTTAATAATGTGAGACTCAATCAGAATCTTAACAGGACCACAGTTTCCAGATGAAGTATCTAGATCATCTTCATTATCATGAAAGCAATTTTCTGAATTTTGGCCTACATTAAAATCTTGTCTAGAGCATTGATTATCTTCATCAAATAGGCAAATGATTTCCCCAAGAACTGGACAAATTTGTCCCCTTGTACTCATGTTCATCACCATTTCCTCAATAGATTCTACAAAGGAAAAATGAAAACGCTTGTCGAATGAGAATCAAAGAAAGACAAATGAAAATACAGGTAGGCTTTTGGCCACTCTAAACTGAAGAGAGAAGAATGCCGCATGTAGTTGTTAGAAGTACCTTGAGCAAATGAGAGATCAATTAAAGGTGAAATGTCGGGCCTGTTTGGTAATATTTTTAAAATAATTTTGTTTTTAACACAAAAATAAAAATGAGATTATTTTGAGTATTATTCTAAAACCGATTTTAAAATTGCGTTGTACATGTATCCCCTAATCCCTAATTTATAAAAGGATAAAAGTGGCAAATAAATATTTTGAAAACGATTTTTAAGTAAATAACACGTTTTTTAGACGATTGAAATCGCATATTTATTAGTGTATATGTATTTATCCGAGGCCTAAATGGATTTAATCCCCGTGTATGACAAATTGCGTTTGGAGAGAAAACAAACCAATGGATTTTAGACGAACAGCAATCAATGGATTCATCTGAAAGTTACCATAACAGAAAATAACAAGTCAAATCATCAAGATTATCATAAACACAAAGGCAAGGGGATTTTAGAAAAAATCTGTGAGCTTGAAGCTAAAAATGTCAAATTGTGGGGAACTATTTATACATTTTACTTGATAACGATTACATCAAGATAATTGAGACCACAAACATTCACTTCATTTTTTTTTTTTTTTGGTCCTCTTTGTTTTTCAGTGTCATTCTAAACAAATCATCTCTTTTCAATCAAGATTTTTACAGATTCTTGAAGGGTCTTATAAAGTGAAGCACTATCCACCATTAAGGTGAAAAAAAATATCCAATATGCCCCTAAATTTCTCGTTATCCAATTTGCTAACTAGAATTCTTCATGAGGAATGCTACTATACATCCTAAAATACCACCAGCAACAACCTGCAGCAAATAAAATCTAGGTCAAACATAGAGACCAACCAATATGTACAAATTTCGAGAATACAAAAATGGAAATTTGACGAACCTGCAATGGAGTGTGACCGAGCGAATCTCGTAGAGGTCGACAATTAGAGACGGGATGTTCTGGGGGTAGCTCACATACTATCTGATTTAATAACTGCAATGAGCAACATAGTACTGATCAGTCATAATTATGGAAAATTCTCTTAAGCAAGCACAGACATCTTGAAACTTTAATGTCAGAGAACGACTTTTGTCGCATAATACTTGAGAAAAGGAAAAGAAGAGCTAAGAAATGGTGACCAACATTTCAACTAAGACAACTAAAATGCCCAAAAGACAAGAAGAGAAAAGCAGCTGGAGCTCTGAACTACAAATGCTTAGTACGATCACATATTCCCAAGTCCATTCAACACACTCATAGAGAGTTTTGGAAACGTGAAAATCTATATACAGTAGGAGAATATAGAAAGCGGGAACTATACTTACTTCAGCTTGGCGACCGGCATGGAGTCTTACACCAGAAGCATCATACATTACCTGCAAGTAAATTAAAAATAAAATAAAAAGTTAAAACATATAGGCAGATAATTTCAGATGAATTCTAGCACAAGTTGGAACCATCTGTGGGAACTAAATAAGAGATGAGATGATAATACAAATGACAAAATCCATTTGTCTCATTTGTCATTTGTCATTTGGACAATTGAGTGCCATTAAGATATAGTAATACTAACATAGTTTAATTTTTTTCAGAAAACTTCCTTTTATTATAGGCAGTCAAATACAAAGGAAAGAGGATAAGAAATAAGCAATACAAATATACAAGACAAATAAAATAAGAACAAAATAAGGAAATCCCAAGGAACAGTAACATCCAATTATATCCATCCTATTGATATAGTTATCAGAGAAAATGGATGGCCCTTGAAGCTAATGGATGGTCCATTAACGCCCACAGTGAAGCTAAGAAATTTGCCTTCTCAAAGATGTCCAAAACCTCCAATCCCTTACCTTCAAAAATTCTAGAATTTCTTTCCATTCAAATTGTGCGAAGAAGTGAAATCACCATACCTCCCACAAAAACTTTGCCATTTTATTGGAACCGAATCCAAATCAGAACGTGAATCCTACCATCTTCTAGGGCGATTTGCGATGGTTAGGGAATACCCACAGAAAACCTGCCTCATTCAACAATTTATGCCATAAAACACAAAACCACTTTACAATGCAATAAAAGATGATCTATTGATTCCCCATCACTTCGACATAAGACACACCATGAAGGAGAAAGAGTGAAATGAGGATTTCTTCCACAAGCAACTTATAACCGAGAGATCACGTTAAATTTTATAAATAGAATGACCACAGATGTATATAAGTATCATGACTTGGCTCAATTGTCACTAACATGCTTTTTTTTCCGAACCAACAAACTTAACCAAAAGCCAGATGCTAGACTCAAATCAGAAGTAAAATTAGACTACTAAACCACGAGTTAAAAGACTAATGACATTATTCAACGTCACCAATCACAATGAGGAAGAAAAATATAGTAAGATCTAGGAGCGAACTGATATTAGAAACAAAAGATATTCCAGCATCAGATTAAGCATCTTGTACTCGAACTATAAAAGAGCATAAAATGATCAACCATGCACACACAAATGAATGAACAAGACCTGGTTATGGGTTACATACAACACATGCCAAGACGACGGCAATGGCAAATGCGGGTCCTCCGGTCCCTTCTTCGAAACCAATAGCGGCTGCAAGTGCTGTCACGGTAGCTGAGTGCGAAGAGGGCATTCCTCCTGACCCGAGCAATCTTCTAGAATCCCATCTCTTCTCCTTGTACCTGCACTCATATGAGATAATATTCAGAGACCACGCAAACCATTACAAGTAACAAAGATAGCAGAGACAATAAGAAACAAAAACAAGTACTTTTATTAACCAAACGATATTAAGATCCAAGTAAAATGCTACACTACTTATAGTATGGTAAACTTATGGATAATGACACGGATGCCAAATTATCTACCAAAAGTTTTATATAGGTTACATGGCAAGTGACCGAGATAATCTGAGTACGTCACATTCTACCCTTATAGTCCTACTTTTTACTATCAAATAAAAATGATTAGACAAGTAGAGAGTGACATATACTTTTGAAATTTCAAGTTTTACACCTAATTTTCTGAAAATTTTCAACTGTGACCTCATTCAATAGTTGAAATTTATAACTATATCCCGCAATATAACAAAATATCATCTCTTTTTTATTTTTTAAATTCTGCCCCACTGAAAAATTATTTTGGCTCCGAATTACAAGTAAATTGTCATGTTTCAACTGAATATTCAATTTATACAATTTATCATAAAAGAAAAAAGAAATAATTCATTAGTCCTATCACTTGGTAAAAAATTGGATAGATAACTTGGAATCCCCAACATGATCCAAGATTAATTTCACATGTAATTTGCACAGACCAAAAACAATAACAATCCTTTATATTCATAAACTAACAGCAATTTGAAACAGAAATGAAAGTTGAAAAAATTAAATATTCGCTTTGAACTGAGGAGTTACAAAATGAAAGCTAGTTCAAATCAGGGGACATAATTTTCAATCAAACCCATCACATATCTAGGAAATCTGAATAACCCTTTGACACCCATGAAGCGAAATAGCTATTCAACGAAGTACAACGTTCGAAAACCAAATTTGAGAATCGTACCAGGTGGTGAAGAGCTTGAGAAACTGAGCGAGAGCGAAGGCGAGGAACGCGGAGAGGAGAGGGAGGTTGGACGGGATGATGGACGGCTCCGATGCCGCCGATCGGAAGCTCGATGACGCATCGGCGGTCGTGATCACCTCCACCATTTGGGGATTCGAGCTCGGAGAAAGAAAAAAATGGCGATGAACGCTTGGAATCGGTCGTTGCGTAGCAGTTGTTATTTTTTTTATTTTTTTTCCTGAAAGAAATTATTCATTCGTTTTCGTTTCGGTTCTGATTCATTTTTGATTGGTAGTTAGCAAGTAGGTTCTCAAGTCTCAACCACGTTTTTAATTTTGATTTTCTATTAAAAAATAAATAATAATAAAACCGTGGATATTCAATTTTCCTTTTTTTAATTAAATATATGGATTTTTTTTTTTATAGTGGATCAATAGATGGATTTTTTTTTTATGTAGTCGAATTTTTATTTACATTTTTATCTTTTAAACTTAAAAATTCTAATTGTACTCTTAGGCCTCGTTCACTTCGCGGATTCGAGCTTTCAATTCGAACTGAGATGTAACATTTTTTGAGAGCTTTTCACTGTAGTAGAAAAAGTTAGATGTGACATTTTCTGAGAGTTTTTTACTGTAAAAACCTAAAATTAAAAACTCGAATCGGTGAAATGAACGAGGCCAACGTTTTGAATTAAAGTTCCGCTTAATTTTTTCTATAAGAACTTTTGTTAACAATAGACGTAAAAAGAGAGAATTAAATAAAAATTCTTAACAAAAAGGTGATTTATTGTTAAAATCTCGTATGTTAGTAGGAATAGATGTTTAAGTTTTGAAAATAAATTAACAAGTATTACATGAGTCGTGATTCTAAAAAAAAATTACAAGTTGATCTAAAAAATAATACTGGTCACTTATTAGGTTATAAAGACTGTTTAGATGCGTTTGAAACTCGTTCCAAAATAATTTTATTTTTTGTATGAAAATGGAAATGAAAATGTTTTTAATCTCAGACAGAAATCATTTTTAAAAATATGTTTAGTAGTTTTATTAAGAGATTATTTTCAGTATAAAAAAAATATATTAATGTCTTCCTCTCTTTCTTTGTGCTCGAGAGAGGAGAAAACGGAAACAAAAAATAAAAAACGATTAAAAGTCGTTTTTCATTTCTCTCACATTTTATACTAAATCAAAAAATTATTTTCATTTTCATTTTTTATCTTTAATTGTGTCAAACGTCATTTCTCTTCCATTTTTATTTAAAAAAAACATGAAAAATAAAAATAAAATCAACTTCAAACACGACATTTGTTTCTCTCAACAAGATCTTTTATAGACAGTATATATGGGTGATATACTTTGTAAGGTTTGCAGGAATATCTTGCCTCTGGACACGAAACCCACTAAAGCAACATTTTTCTTTTTTTGAAAACTCATGCTTATTTGTAATAGTATTAAATTAAAAACTTTATTTTATCCCCATAAAAAAGGTGAAGAAAATATCAACCCTGCTAATTATATGTACATTAAAGTTTGTTTTTATTCACTTTGTTTTTCTAGTTGCTTGATTTTTCTAGGTATACATGTTCTTTGAAAGAAATCTATACATATAATTTCTTTAAAATAAAAAAAGACTATGTATCACAATACTTTTACAGAAGAAGAACAACAAAGCATCCTAGCAATGGAATCACTGGACATGGCTGTGATATGTTGATGTTATAACTTTTCATCCCAGTTGTTTTTATTTGTCAATTTATTTTGTTTGCTTCATTTTCTCAATCTATTTTCCATAGTTATGGAGCAATTGACCAAATGAAGATGCAGATTAGAGGACGTTTCGTTGATGAATTCAGAATCATAATTCAGAATTATTCTCGGTTTACGTGTATTTCTTATGAGAGAAAATACTGTAACAAACCACGAATCATGATTCGAATTATATCACGAATCTACTAACCAAATGCTCAGTTAAACTTTCGGCAAACTAGTAAATGTTGAATAAAGTAATCTTGTTAGAACTTGACGAGGACAGTTCACTACCTATAATAAACTATATCAAACATATCTTCATAAGATTTTGGTAAATACTGTTTTATTAAATTTATTTTGGTCACATTTATTATTTATTTTTGTACTGTCTACGTTAATGTATGTTTTTTTTTTTCTCTCCTTTGTTATCCACAAAGTTATTGAAGTATATTTAGGGGTTGTTCGGCAGCCATTTTTTTGAGTCAAAAACTCAAAAAAAGTAACTCGAGTTATAACTTTATTCAAGTTCATATTTTTTTAAGTTTGAACTCGAATTTGGGACTAAAATTCGAGTTCAAGTTTCCCCTTCAACTCGAGTTCAGAAACTCGAACTCAAATTAATGAACAATATTTTTTCTATTCTTAAAAATGTTATAACTTTTTCGTTTTGATTCTGATTGAGATGATTTTTTTTATGCTTTGACAACGCAAAGACGAATAAAACCCCACCCATATACCCTATTAAAATTTTTTATCAGCATTGAGTTTTTATTAAAATACTATATAAATATAAATTCAAGTTTTGACTCAGTCAAATACAAACTCAAAAAGATTCTTATCTCAAACCATAACTCAAATGTACACAACCAAACACAAAATTACAACTTTAACTCAAATTATAACTCAAACTCAACTTAAAATCTACACTCAAATCACCTAACTCAGAGGGTAAAAGAACATTCCCTTAATAATTTGATATAGGATATTTGAATCCCTTTCAAAGTACGGAAAACACGTTGGGAACAATTGACATCACGTGAATCGTGTTAGAACTTGATATGTCGTTTATACACGTTTTAGTGGAAACACGATATAAACGACATGTCACTTTAGTGGGTTTTTTTTTTTTTTTAAATGCCATTATTGTGTTAAGGTTAGGTATAATACTCCAAATGCAGCATGTGTATTCAGGGTAAAACGATTGTTTATTGGTTTTTTTTTTTTTTTTTTTTGTGAAAAAGGAATCTGTTCTCACGTCACTACTTTAAAAGGACCCAATTGAAATCAGACGTGTCGAGAAAAGTGCATTATTTATCGTAAACTTATTATTTTTATCATTTTAAATAATTAAATGTTATTATAATTTTTTGTTTTTTTATTAATTGAATGATAGTTAGTTATTTTTAATAAAATAAAATAAATAATATTTTTTTATTATTTTAAGTGGTGTTTTTGAAATTTTTTCCTTTCGTTATCCACCGCCCAGGGAGCTCAAGTCACAATGGACCCAAGTCATCTTTGACATGTCTATTAAGAGATAGCGTTTGGTAGAGGGATTCGTTCTCTGATTCGAATCATGATTCGTGGTTCGTTACAGTATTTTCTCTCACAAAAAATACACGTAAATCAAAAATGATTCGAATCACATAGTTTGAATCCTCCAACCAAACAAAAAAATTAGATAAATACCTCTTAAAAGTATATGAATTGTGGTTTTAGTTAAATAATTATATTAACAAAAAAGTATAAATTAAAAATGAGGAGTAAAAATCGAAACTCATACGGATTTAAAAATAAATTTTATAAATTTTTTCATAATATTTAATCATAATCGCACTGTAGAAGGAGCTATAATAAAAGGAGAAAGAGCCTATTAAGTCATCTTCTCGTTGTCATGCCACCACTACCGGGTGGTCAGTTGTTTATTTGGCCTATTGCTTTGTGATGATACATTACATTATGTGTGCCAGACAACTATTACGTAATCAATTTTTATTTTAAACGCACATGTTAGTATATTAATTTAGATGATCAATTTTATAGAATTTTCTCTAAAATATAGTGATAAATATCGTTCTCGTACGTAATCAAGTCATTGTTTATTCTTCCAGCCCAGAAAAAGGTCATTACTTTAATCGGGACGATGGCGATTAATTTGTCAGGTGACAATTAGGACAAAAAAAATGATTAAACAAATTAAAGAATCTTTTGAGTGAATCTCAAAAAGGTGGAGTCAATGACAAGTTGTACAGTCTTTTTATATTATTTTAGATATTGTTAAAAAAAAAATGGCAATTTCTACGGTAGAACAATGGAGCCTTTTTTTTTCCGATTCATTAAGGGCCTATTCTTTTGTTTAAAAATTAAAAAAAAAAAAGACATTTCGAATTCTAATTTTATTTAAATTTTTATTTTTTTAAGTTTTAATTTTATTCAATTTTATTCAAGTTATAACTTTAACTCAAATAATAACTCAAAAATTACACTCAAGTTACACTCCAAAATAACAGACCCTAAATTTTTATATATTTACAGAAGGAACAATTTTATATGACACGTGATAAATTTTTAATATGAATATGTATAAATTTAATTGTTAATAATTTAATTCAACAATTAAAAAGTATGGCTCCATTGGTGGAATAAAAAAGGAGGTTTCATCGTAGAATTTACCAAAAAAATATTCTTATTATTCATTAGAAAATAAAAAACAAATCTTTTTGGTAAAAAAATTATGCTTTTCTTTTATGACATTATAAATATACTAAAAAGAAGACATGAAACATTATTCACACACTCACATTTTGTTGTACATTGTACATTAAGGGCTCATTCATTTCACCGATTCGAATTTTTAGTTTTAGGTTTTTACAGTAAAAAACTCTCAGAAAATGTCACATATAACTTTTTTTGCTACAGTAAAAAGCTCTCAAAAAATGTCACATCTCAGCTCAAATTGAAAACTCGAATCTGCGAAGTGAACGAGGCCTAAAATTCTCTAAGTTTTGGTTTTGTCCGTTCATTTTGAATTGCCAAGTTTGTCATTATTTCCTCTCTCTTTTTATCTTTCCTAGGCAGGGGCTTTTCGGTCTTTCACATGGAGATCGCCACATGGTGACTATCAGCTAGTTGAAGGAGAAAGTTGTGGGGCCCACCTCTAGCGGCTGAATTGCCAAGTTTGTCCTTCTTTCCCCTCTTTTCTCTTTCTTGGGCGGGGGCTTTTGGGTCTTTCACATGAAGGCCGCCATGTGTTGACTCTCGACTGGCTGAAGGAGAAAGTGGCAGGGCCCACTACTGTACACCTGCCACTATTGCTGAAAGCTCCTCACTTGCGCGTGCTTCTCATTCACATATCTAAGCCATCGAAATTATTGATCAGACGGCTTCAAAGCATTTCTGGTTTATTTTTATTGTTTATTATATTTATTCACTATTTTGAATTGATTTGGAGTCTAATTTTGTCAGTTTTATCACAGTTTTGCGCCAAATTTTTAATATTACTCGGATAAAAAAAAACCATGAATAATATAATGAAATTAAATAAAATTACACTAAAATAAAATCACACCAAATTAAATAAAAAATTAAACAAAACAAAATAGAATTAATTTAAAACACGATGAAATGCGTTAAATTATTTTCTCTCTCTCTCTCTCTCTTTGCTTAATATTTTCCCCGTTATTGCTTTCATTTCTTTTATCTCGCCTTTTTACTTCTTTTTTTTAACAATTTATGTTAGCCATTATTTTAAATTAATCACGTGCATGTGTTTAAGGCTAAAACTAAATAAAGACTAAAAGAAAAATTAGAAAAGAACGGTGTTGATCTTTTGTCTGATTTATCCATTTTAATATTATTTTGCGCCAGATTTTTAAAGGCTCTCAAATGAAAATAGTATAAATAATTTGAATGAAAAATAAAATTAGATAAAAATATACTAAAATAAAATAAAGTTGCATATTCTTAAATAAATTAAACTAGAAATTATTTCGGTGGTCGGATCAAAATTATTAACGGCTGCGATAAGCGTATGAAGAGTACGCGGAGCTAACAGCTCGCCCCTTTCACTAATGATAATATATTAGTTATTACTATTCTTCTATCCTTTCTTTTTTTATCTTTTTTAATTCCCGATAATTCGTATAACTGTTATTTTAAATTAATCGCGCACACGAAACGTGTGGTCTACTTCATATTTAAACATTTTTATTACCTTTTCGTGTAATTATTTTTACTTTTACATACATAGATTTTCCCACCAAAATCAAAAAAATTGAGTTTCTACTGGCATTAGCAACACCAATGTAAATTTTCAACTTCCTTAATTATTATTATTAATTTCTTAAATTTGTATTTTGCAGTTAATAAAAATAGAAAAAAACAAAAACTATAATACATTATAAGAAACTTTAAGTTAGAATATATAGATATATCTGTATATAGCTTTAATCTAAATTTTGAATAGAGTGACGATGGTTCGTTGTATTTTCCTTCTTGCAGCAAGGTGTGGGCTATTGGCTAGTTTTAACTAGAGGGCATACCTAACAATTTTCATTGGACTGTTTTGTCCCCATGAATTTTAAATAGAGTGACGGTGGTTCATTGTATTTTCCTTATTGTTTTGTCCACAAAACGACATTCTAATATTCTATAAGACGATGAGGGAGCTTTAACGTGCGTTTGAACCTATTTCTTTTATGCTGAGCTTGACTTGCCTCGGCTATTGGGCTCAACATTTAACGGACCAGATGACATGCCTATCCCATGATTGGGAAAAAGTTGAAGGGTTCTCCATAGTGGAAGTCCCTAAACAATAGAGATAGGTCTTGGTTACTCGCTAATTTTAAGATTTTATTTTTGCATGCATTTATGATGCTTTTATACTTGATCAATCACGTTGTTGTTTTCTTAGGAATAATCAATGATCACGTTATTGAACTAAACACAAGTTACAATCACGTTACTCAGAAGTTAGAATAAAATTTGCAATTAATCTCACCTAACCCTTGAATTTTGAGGTTAATCCTATTTATTAGAATTTTCATTAAAATTATATCAAAAAAGAATTAAGTATGATAATATTGTCTTTTTCGTTTGTTTTTATCAGAAATACCACATGCACTTCCTCGTTTTTTATGGTTTGTTCATGACATGAATTCTAATAAAGGGTTGATTAAACTAATTCAAAATTCTAAGAGATGTTTGTGTGAATTGTAAAATTCAAAAGGCAAATTAATAGTGATTCATAATTCATACACGCACAAGAGAATAATCATTTTTTATTAGAATGATGAGATTAGAACTATTTTTTATTTACGTGTATTTTTTATGAGAAAAAATACTGTAACAAATCATGATCCATAATTCAAATCACGGTATGAATTTTCATACCAAACATCTCCAAAATCTTTTGCCTAGAATGTTGGTGTACACACGAGAGAATAATCATAAAAAAATCTTTTACCTTCAACGTTGATCTGATTTGACGTGTTGAGTAAGGAAAGCTCGTAGTATTAAATCATACTAGCGAACAGGATTCATTCCCGTGAATGTGGAAAAACAAAACTCCCAAAATTGACATGTCAACCGTTAAACAAGTTAGGTTAATGACGATAAATACATGGTATACACATTTAAAGGCACATCCATGATCTTTCACAAATAAAAATAAGAGATTTTTTTTTGTGTTCTCTCTTTTTTAAAAATATTAGTGTTTTTTATTTATCAGCTATTAAATCTGTATTATTTTTTTAATTTAATTTAATTTTTGACCATATTTAATACATATCTCACAGTTAATAAACAGAAAACACCAAAAAAAAAAAAAAAAAAAAAAAAAAAAAAAAAAAAAAAAAACTCTAAAAAAAAAAAATAAAAAATAAACACATCCAAGACTTATCACAAGACACACGGAATAATCCTTTCCCCCTCTCGAGATTCCAAAATGTGGACCTCCAATTACCATTACAATTTTGTCCTTATGCCTGCCTTTTTCAAAAGTGCTGATTTTCAATACTTAACTGATAAAGACATTGACCATATATTTTACTTAACTGATAAAGACATTGACCATATATTTTTAAGACTTGCCCAAAAAAAAAAAAAACCCATTATATAATGTAAAGGTGTATATTATTAGAAAATATTCAGCTGTAGAATGGTGTTTTTGCGTTATTGGTAGATTTTTTTTTTTTGTCATTTGATTAAATTTTAACAGTCTCATTTATGAGTAGAAGTATTTTTGTCATATTCAATGCATCATTTTTGGCATAAACGCCCGTGCATCATATCAGTAAAATTTAATTAAATGCTTGATAAAACTTTCTCTACTAATAGAGAAAAACAACATATTCTATAGTATAGTTTTTCATATTATTACTATTATAAAAAATACATTTTAATACACACGTTTTCTCGAATTAAAAGATTAATACTTCAATATTTAAATAACACCAAGTGGGCGCCTTTTTTCCTTTAAAAAATGCCTCAAAGTACTCCTTGACTAGTTTTTGGAACGTAAAATATCATTTATGCCATCTAAAGAAAAATCACAAAATAAGTTTTGTAACACATGACATTTTTACAATAAGAAGAAAAGGAATAATAATTTTCTTTAGAAGGATGTAGATTTTTTACAAAAATATTTGTTTCCCCTTTTTTTAACATAAAGAAAAGAGAACGACGTTCTACCTTAACAAATGACCTTAACGTAATGAGTTCTATCACGAGGGATTGAGATTCTAACTCAAAAGGTTAACTTAGTGAGTGGAGTAACTTACTCTCTTATAAACCAATCATAACTCCCATTTGTTGCCAATGTTGTACTTTGTTGGAATCCTTAACAAGTTGATTCTGTTTCAAATTACCAGGTTTCTCAGACTAGACCGTTTTGGCAATTTGGGGAAAAAAAATTCAGATCAAACTAGACCATTTGTAAGATGGAACTTGTCCAAACTTGACTATTTCAAAATTTTTTGGTCTAGTTAAACCATGGTTTGTACCGGTACGCTATCTTTTTAAATATATATCATATGTTACATATCATCCTTCAAAATTAGGACTCTAAAATTAACAAACAACAATAACATGCACAAGGTTTTTTTAGAAACAAAAATCATATGTTACATAGTTTTGCTCAAGGTTTATTTCTACAATATATATAATGGTCCAGTCTTGTTCAGACCATCGATAAAATTTTACAAACTGGTCCAATCCAGGTATGAAATGGTCTGATTTGATATTAAAACATTTAGAGTAAATTGCACGGATGATCCCTAAACTCTTTAAAAGGTAACAGTTTGATCCCTAAATTTTTTTTTGACGAAACGAACCTCAAACTACTTAAAAGGGTGCAATGTAGTCCCTGTCGTCAATTCCCATAATTGCTTCATTTTTTTTTTTTTTTTTTTTTTTTTTTTTAGTTTTTACTTTTGTCCCTTGGTATTGAAATGTAGACACGCATCTATTCAAGTCTCAATGTTTGTTTGAAACTTATGCCACTTGAACACGTATATATCAATGAAATAATCAGTGGGAATATATAATTAGACAATAATTGAATTTTTAGTTTTATTTTTTTGGTTCACTTGTGTGTAACTAATTTTTTTTTAAAATACAATATATACAATAGCCATTGTTTCAATATTTTCTACCTTATCTTTTTATATAACTAATACATACATATACTGAACCATTTGTATATATTTTAAGAAGAATGACTAATATATTTGATTATAAATATAAATTACTCAATAGTAAATTAAAATTACTTAAGAGTTTTGATGTTTCTTCTTAAATAAAGTTGGGGTGTTAAGTTTGAATCTTATATATGTTGATAGAAATAATTTAGTACTATTTTGATTTGTTCAATCATATTACATGTAGATAATATAAAAAAAAAAAACACCAATAAAACTTAAAAGGAAAACAAAAAAAGCAACAAGAAAAATGATCGAAGAAAAAAAAAACAAATATATTATGTTTTTAGAACAAATATAAGAAAATTATATCGAAAACAGTAGTAAAATATTACAGAGCTTTCATGGTGCGCTAGAAGAGTAGGATAATGATTTATTTATTTATTTTATAATGTTTCCTAATAGATATAGACTTAAAAGTGATTTTAATAGAGAAGCAGACGTCACAACGAAGAAAAGAAAATATGAGTGAAGAGGTCAAGAATGAATTAAGAAAAAAGAGGTATTTTGACGATAAATATTCCGAAATATTATTCATCATATTCAAGGTAATTACTACATAACTGTAAACATAATTTACAAATATCATTTTTTGTTCTTTTTTTTTTGGAAACAAAATTCAACCAAACACAGAAAATGATATATTCTACCGTCAATATTTGTAATATGAATACAAACAAGGCACGTGCTCTTTACTGTTATAATCAAAAGGGCGATTAAACTATTAATTTCTTGTTTGTTTTATATAATTAAACTTTAATCCATTAATATCTTGTTTGTTTTATATAATCAAACTCAAATAATTGATTTTGATATAATGTTTTACTTTTATAAAAAAATTTAAGGCCGTATTTGGAATTGATCTCGTTTATATTTTTCACGTTTTTTGAGAAAGAAAAAATGAAAACGTTTCTAAAACGGTGTTTGGCGCAATAAAAACAAAAAAGGAAAATGAAAACGATTTTTTTATTTAGTGTAAAATGAGAGAAAAATGAAAAGCGACTTTTAATCTTTTTTCATTTTTTATTTTTATTTTCTCCTCTCTCGAGCAGAGAGAGAGAGAGAAAGAGATACATTAATGAGTTTTTTTACACTGAAAATAATTTTTTGATAAAACTACCAAACGTATTTTTAAAAATAATTTCTGTCTAAGATTGAACACGTTTTCATTTTTATTTTCATACAAAAAATAAAATTATTTTCAAACGAGTTCCAAACGCGCTCTAAATTTCAAACGTCAGAATTTCAGTGGACGTTTGGTTCATGAGTTCGGAACCATGATTCAGAATTATTCTCAATTTACGTGTATTTTTTGTGAGAAAAAATATTATAACGAGTCACGAACTATAATCCAAAACACGACATGAAAACTTATTCCACTTGGCCTCGTTCGCTTCGCTAATTCGAGTTGAGATGTGATTTTATGTGAGAGCTTTTTACTGTAATAAAAAAGTTAGATGTGATTGTTTATGAGAGCTTTTTACTGTAAAAAAACTCAAATTTTAAATGAAGTGAACGGAAGCGTTTTAAACATGCCTATCAACGTGTTTTTCTTTGTTTTTTTTTTTTTTTTAATAATAAAGCACCAACGTGTTACTCACGGGGAGATAAGTTTATTTACAAGATGTGACGGGGTTTGTGGGTCCCACATATTGTGCAATTTTCCTCTAGTTCACACATCACTATGAAGAAAAGTGTTTTTTCTATTGCGAAGGTTCGGGCCTCGGCGCCTATGCGTGTGGTTGCGATGGTGGGGATTTGGCTGAAGCCTAGCCCCTAAAGAGATGTTTTATGTCGTTTTCCTTTCAAGAAATCTTCGCCTGGCTCTTTTTTGGCCTTGGGAAATTTCCTGATTTGGACTCTTCTTTCTGTACCGCAGAAAATGTCGTATTGCCTCAAAATAAATAAATGAATGAAAGAAAATTTCGGATTAATATGGGCCCTTAATGTGAAAACTACAACACGATCGACCAATGGCGACAATTCTAACGGATATATCAATATTTATGGTTATATCCTCGTATTTGGCATGCTTACGTAATAAGTGACATATATTGGAATTGCCATTATTGGTGGCAGAAAATGTCGTATTGCCTCAAAATAAATAAATGAATGAAAGAAAATTTCGGATTAATATGGGCCCTTAATGTGAAAACTACAACACGATCGACCAATGGCGACAATTCTAACGGATATATCAATATTTATGGTTATATCCTCGTATTTGGCATGCTTACGTAATAAGTGACATATATTGGAATTGCCATTATTGGTGGTGAAAACTGAAAAATCATAACTATTTATATATATATATATATATATATTTTTTTTTTTTCTGTATTTGCTATTCATACACTAAATATGGTCGATTTGTACTATATATATAATATCTTTTTATCATGGTGAATCGGAAGATTCCATTCCACAAATATTGCAACGTATTAAGAGATTTTACCAAATAATTGACCCAAGCATATATTCATAACAGTAAAATGGTATCAAGGCCAAGCATTTCCGGAACAAAGATGAATTTCCGGTTCTCAACAACATTTTTTTTTTCTTTTATTAGGATGCTTCTTTTGTTGAATCTTTAAATCCTTATTCCATATTTTAAGAATCATCACACTAAATTATTAAAAAAATAAGTTAAAACAAATACTTATCTCCATTAGTGCAGTCTTAATCTCCAGTAAAAATCTTTAAGACAACGAGCACGTCGAGTTATTGTCTTCCTCAGTCAAATCACCAGATTCTTAAATGAGTGATCTCTCTTTAGATGAGGAAGAGGAAAAACGGCCGAATGATTTGACGTATTGGAGATCATAATTTAAGTATCTTTATATATTGTCCCATTAGGCTCTTATTAAACTTAATTGGGTCAATAGTAAGTAGAGACTATTTGAGTTATACATAATTAACCACTTAATTAACTCAATTAATTAAATAATATTAATATAATTATTATAAATATGTGACTCATAATTATTATTATGAAATATAATTTCCTAACATCTTTATGATGTTAGTGATGGTTCATGCAGTTTTATTACTCGTAATTGTAATAAAACGGCTCACAAACTGGTGAAGTTTACCTTCTCTTTAACTTTAAACACTGATCAATATTGGTTAGGAGAAATTAAAAAAAAAAGTGAATAAAAAAAACCGAAGAAGAAAGCAATGACGTGTGATACAATTATTAGTATAAGTTTTCTACAAAAAACAAATCATATTATAAAATCATCATTCACACGTAATTAGTCAAAACTACTGTGTCGTCATTTATGGTAATAATATCTTTACGCCGCTATAAATAATTTCAAACATGAAAATATTTACACACGTGCTAATTCCTTTACGTGTCGAGTCAGTGGTTGGGTTTTTTTTTTCTTTTTATTTTATTTCATTATTTTTTTTTTAATTTTTTTTTCACTAAAAGAGTCAGTGGAGTTGAACTCGTGTCTCGCAAAAACACACATCCTCACCCCCACAAAGATTGGACAAATGGAACCAAGAATCTCTTTCGCATGAATTTAACGAGTTATTATTTTGCTTTATTTACCTATAGAGAAAGTGTTTTGTTTATAATAATAATAATAATAATTATTATTTATTATTATTATTATCATTATCATCGTCATCAGTAAGAATTAGGAATTATTATTTTAGTTGTCTGATTAATTTTTTAATGGTATGATATGTAACTGTTCATGTTAAACATTTATAATTATAGTTTGCAGCACATAGTTATTTTTCATTATTATTCAAAACCACTAAAATTGTTATCCAACGGCTAAAACAAATAGTTTCTATCGATTGAAAAAAGAACTAAGAGGACGTTTGGTTTATGTATTCAAAATCATGATTCAGAATCATTCTCGTTTTACGTGTATTTTTTTTTATAGAAAAAATACTGTAGAAAATTATGAATCATGATTCAGAATAAGAAACGAATATAAGAAACAAACGTCCCCTAAAGCTTGCTCGACATGGTGATTTATAACAATACACCACGTACGGACTCAAATCTATAACGGTCCACCTTATCAACACTAAAATTGTAGTCATTTCCTCTTTGGCATATTCATTAGACTACTAATATTGGACACCTTGATGGCTTAGCCAACACATCTTAATCCAACCTACAATGTAATTGTTTTGATTTGAACTCGCGATGTGGTGGACATATTCGATACCAAGTATAACAAACCTATTAGGCTTACAAAATCAACTTGCAAGGGAAGAGGAACAAAGTAAACATGCCTTATCTTAAATCTTATTTTTTTTTTAAAAAAATATATATATTATCAATAAAGGTTGCCTAAGAAAATATATATAATAAAAAAAATAATAATATAATTAAGGTTCCATTTGAAATCATAATTTTGATTATGCTATAGTACTTTTTTCTCATAAAAAATCTGAATAAAAAAAGTTTCCGCTAATGGATTCTGTAACAAAATTTGAATTCAGAATCAAAATCACTGACTTAAAATGTGTGAATCAAATAGGCTGAGCATCTAATTCAAGTAGGGCTGGCAATTTGTGTTCGCGGGCCGTGTTCGGGCCGACACGATTACGGCACGACACGATTATAGTGAGCACGAACACGACATGATTAATAAACGTGTCAGAAACCCAAACACGAACACGACACGCTAATAACACGGTTAACACGACATGACACACGAACACGATTATTAAACGTGCCGTGACGGGCCGACACGAAAAAAACACGTTTATGACCCAACTAGCAAAAATAGTGAATTTTATATTGTATTCAAAACTATATTAATTGACTACTTAATATCACTTATAGTTAAAATCATGCATAATAGCCAACACACATTAAAATATCTAAAACATCACTTATGACATATGTTTCAAAACATACCAATTACTAAACATCTAAAGAAGTTTGAAAACATAACCAAGTACATTTAAATAAGTTTGAAAATATAACCAAATATTTGAAAATTTAAGTGCATAAAACATAATCAACCATCTACAAGTCCATTGGCATATTTAAGTGCATAAAGCATAAAACATATTTAAAGTTTAGGTTTATCCATTACAAATCATCCATTGGCATTTTGTAATCAACCATCTACAAGTCCATCTACAAATCATCCATCTACAAATCCATTGGCATTTTGTAATTTTATCAACATGCCATAACTTATTTAAAAGTTAGAGTGTTAAATTAAGTTAACCCTTTTATCAAACACCCTTCATGCAAATGAGAGAATATAAATAAAACGAGCTGTGAGAGAATGAGAGAATGAGAGAAAGAGAATTAGAGAAGCTAGGGTTTTATCTTAAAAAAAAATATAAATATATATATATATATATGGATTAATAAACGGGTCGTGTCGTGTCGGCCCGATTATGGCCCGTATAACTAAACGGGTTAAGCGTGTTAAACGGGATGGCACGAATCCAACCCATTTATTTTCGTGTTATTCGTGCCAGCCCGTTGACGACCCAATTAATAATCGTGCGGTCTAAACCTATTTATCTAATGTCGTTTTCGTGTCGTTTCATCGTGTCGTGTCTGAAATTGCCGGCCCTAAATTCAAGTACTATCGGCATCGACTGACGAAACAGAATAAATGCCCAATCAACTAACTGACTGCTACGTGACCTCCTCTCTTATATGATCTTAACACGTGTCATATGATCAATACAATTGTACACCCAGATTACCTCCGGATTCCCAATGATATCCAAGGATTACCCATATTCAAAATATATATTTTAAGAAAAAATATACATATACCGTTCTAATTTAATACTCAATTCAAGACTTTACCTGTGATAATATATGAATAATAATATAAAATTAAAGCATCGTGGAAGGAGCAGTGAAGGGAATAAAATATATAAAATATTTGCATTATAAAAAAAAAAGAATATAAAATATTTGGGTGGGTACCATCTCTCCAACGCCGTACGACCAAAGTGGTCCCCTTTGGCGCCTTTCTCCGGCACGACCCAATTCCTATTGGGAGTACAACAACGTCCCATACCTAAAAAGCTTTGGCCTTTACGTTGATCAACCATAGTCTTTTTATATTGTTTCTCTCTCCTCTGTCGTTGCTTTCAATAATTTTTCTCCTTCAAACCAACACCACGAAACCTCCCACGGCCAATCTTCAGCCACAACCGCATTTCACCTTCTTTCCTCTTATCTATATAACCCCATCCTTCTTCTCCTCCACTTTCTCCAACCACAAGAACCGCGAACAACACAAAACACAAATCAATCCTTTTTGAATCTTTTCCTCCCAGTTGCCCACTTTGAGTTTTCGCTTATTCTCTTCCCTTTCGCATCTGGGTCTCTCCGATTCCGGCCTCAAATCGCGTTTTTAGAGAGAGAAAGTAGAGAGAGAAACAAGAGAGAGGTTTGGTGTGTGTGCGGGGGGTAATACCCGGGAACAGACAAGTTGTAGAAATCACGGCTATACACGGAGCTTCTCGCCCTATAATTCATGTCCGCACTGTACGACGCAGGGGTTCTGTCGTTTTGAGCAGCAACCCTTCGCCGCACGGCGGGCGTGGCGCTTTGCCTTCCGAAGGCGGCAGCCCTTCCGACCTCCTCTTCCTCGCCGGCGGCGGTTCTTCTTCCACTTTCCTTCTCTTTTAGCTTTTCTAGGTTTTTTCCTTCCTTTTCTTCTCTGTTGTTATAAGCCTTTTCTTATAATTCTTCTTCTAAGAGCAAGTTTCTAGATCTTTCCTTCTTCCTCTTCTCCGTATTCAATCAATCAACCAATCGATCGATCAATCTGCTGTTGTGTATATATATTTATTTGATTACACATATATAAGATTTGAAGCGAAGATGATGCTCAGAATCAAGAGGGTTCCCACTGTCGTTTCGAATTACCAGAAAGAAGAGGCCGATGAGGCCAGAGTTGCTGGCTGTGGTCGCAATTGCCTCCGAAACTGTTGCCTTCCAGGTTTTTTTTTTTTTTTTTTTTTTTCAATTGTTTTTGTTTCAAGAGGAAAAAAAACCCAGATTGTGTATTAGAGCAATTTTGTGGCATAGTACAATATGACATAACTTTATGAAAATCTGACGGTTAAAACCTATGCCTGTTAATACAGTTGGAATTATCCTTAGAATTATTGTTTTTGTTGTTGATATGTTATGTGGTTTGAGGAATTAAAGCTTAGTACGTTTTGTTGATTGAAATTAGGGGCAAAACTTCCTTTGTATGCTTTCAAGAGGCTGGAAAAGCTTGTTTCTGACAAGGGTTTGCCCGCTCATGGTGAGAACGGAGAGCCTCCGGTGGCTTTTCTCGACTCCCTGGTTCTTGGAGAGGTTAGATAGTTGGTTAAAGCAGATGAAGATTTGAATTGATCAATCAGCTCTTTTTCTCCTTCGGGTTGTTATCCTTTGTTCTTGGTTTAAGTTCTGTATGCTTTTGGTTTATGTAGTGGGAGGATCGCGTGCAGAGAGGGCTGTTCCGATATGATGTCACTGCCTGCGAAACCAAGGTATTTTAACGTTTCCTTTCTTTTCCGCATTGTTTTATTGTGTGTAGATCGAAACCCATGGGCGAAAAGTCGAGTACTTACTTGATGAATTTTGTTTAGGTTATTCCGGGTCAGTATGGTTTCATTGCCCAGCTGAATGAGGGCCGCCATCTGAAGAAGAGGCCAACTGAGTTCCGTGTTGACAAGGTACTACAACCCTTTGATGAGAGCAAGTTCAACTTCACGAAAGTTGGGCAAGAAGAGGTCCTCTTCCAGTTTGAAGCGAGCGAAGACGGTGAAGTCCAGTTCTTCCCAAGTGCACCCATTGATGTTGAGAATTCTCCAAGTGTCGTTGCAATCAATGTATGTTCTTTCTCGCTTGGTCTGTTATTTTGTTTGTAAGAAGTCCGAAGAGCATATTTTTGATACGTTTTTGTCTTATCCTCCATTTAACAGGTCAGTCCTATCGAATATGGACATGTGCTGTTGATCCCTCGCATTCTGGATTGCTTGCCACAGAGGATTGACCGCGGAAGCTTCTTGCTTGCGCTTCACATGGCAGCAGAAGCTGGCAATCCATACTTCCGACTCGGTTACAACAGCTTAGGTGCCTTTGCTACTATCAATCACCTTCACTTCCAGGTTTCAAACTACCTCACTGTCTCATAGCACCTTGAAATTATACATGAACTATCGGTTAAACCTGACTGTCAGCAATTAACGTGCTGTTTCCATTTCCTCGACAGGCTTACTACTTGGCCGTACCCTTTCCAATCGAGAAGGCTACTACCAAGAAAATAACCACTCTGGTTGGTGATGTGAAAATCTCTGAGCTGTTGAACTATCCCGTCAGAGGTCTCGTCTTCGAAGGGGGAAATACTGTGGAATACTTGTCTAACGCTGTCTCTGACGCCTGCATCTGTCTTCAAGACAACAACATACCTTACAATGTCCTCATCTCTGATTGCGGAAAGCGTATCTTCCTCCTTCCGCAGGTAATCAGTTAAAAAACTTAAAAAAACATTTCGTGTAACTTAAAGTCTAGTGTATATTTATTATCGATTTTGGTATTTATCGCCGTATTCATGGTCTTTATGATCAGTGTTATGCTGAGAAACAAGCTCTTGGGGAAGTGAGTGCTGAGCTTCTGGACACTCAAGTGAATCCTGCCGTCTGGGAAATTAGCGGGCACATGGTGTTGAAGAGGAAGAAGGACTATGAAGAGGCCTCCGAGGAAAATGCTTGGAGGCTACTTGCAGTGGTCTCTCTGTCTGAGGAGAGGTTCCAGGAAGTGAATGCCCTAATATTTGAAGCCATTGCTTCTGGTGTTGATGTGAGTGAAAATGCGACTGCGGAGCTGGAAGCCAAACCTCAAGCTGTTGAAGAAGTGGATGCCACCAAGACCACCTCTCGCCCTACTATGGTGGCCGGGACACAAGAATGCCTTGTTTAGTAGTGAAATCCGTACTCGGATGAGTGGATTATTACTGGTCTTAATCTAGTATTGCTCTTAGTCATATGGGTTTGTCTCTGTATTATACTTGATCCTGCCCATTACTTAAATAAGCAAACTGGAATTGGGTTTCCATTTTCCAGTTTGCCATGCTATATATCATTAGTTTTTTTTTTTTTTTTTTTTTTTTTTTTTTTTTTTTTTTTTTCTGCAAATTGGCTTTGCTTGTTCCCACATGCTTTAGTGGGGTGTCCTTTGTAAAATACTCTAGACTGGCTGCTCCTATGAGCGAATAAACGCTGTTTATTATATGTATTTTTAATGTTATTGCTTACAATTTGTTAGAATTTCTATTTGATCTGTTTTATGAGAATTTCTACAGCAGGACATGCATTTTTGGTCCATGGGTAGAAATTATTGTTTTTAATCATTAGATTAATTTTTTAACGATTATATATGATTATATATGTACATGTTCACATTAAAAACTTATAATGTACTATATCAAATTGTTCTTGTTTCGAATCAGGCTATTAAAAAATTAATGGGACGGTTCTTGTCTGCTAAGAAAAATGAAGGTCCTCGAAAGCAAAATAGCAGAGGGTGTAGTAGGACTGTAAGCGCATGTGACATGATAATAGGTTTTAGCTTTGTTTTGTGCATCTCTGCCGTATGGGAATTTGGCTGTTTGCAATCATTTACGGATGGGAATAAAATAATTAGTGGCACTGTTGTTACAGATAGATATTGATTATTTATGTGGACTTGTGGTCGTACAATAATTGAAAACTAGAGTGTTAGGTACCTTATGTTGTGCTGGCACAAAAAAAGGATGCTAAGGTCCCCAACACCTTAGGCGCAGGAATGTTTGAACACAAATAATTTTTGCCTAAAAAAGAAAGCATTTGGTAACATTTCCAATTTCTATATGTTCTTTTCTTATCTCCATCATTGTTGGGTTTAAATGAAAATTTAAATTTATTATAAAAAAAACATTGTAACAAAACGATTTTAATTGTGGTTCAAACCTACGAAATAAATTGATCATCATCGGCATAATCATTACCAATTTTAAGTTGAATCTATTGTTTAGTTAGAAAGAGAGAAATGGAGGGAAGCTGTCTCATTAAGTAAAAAGATTCAAGTAATTTATAAAGTTTAAACTTCAAAAGACTAATTTACCTTCTAAACAAATTGTTCACAAATAATACAAATAGACAATATAGTATCAAATAAATAACTATTATCCATTTTTTTAGTTCACCCTCTATCCTACCAAATATCATAAATGATCAATATAATCTTTTATGTCCCTTCAATTATCCATATCCTTCTTACTCTCCATCCAACCGAATGAAGCCTTCTGTGACATATAAATATATAGATACTAGCAATTTAAACACTGTATTTAGAGTTATTTTAAAGTTATTTGTTTTATGTATATCTACCAGGATTATTTATGATGTAATGGTGAGATTGATCCTTGCAACTTATTATAATCTCGTGGCTGAATTTTGCACTATTTAGAGTTGTAAGGGGCAAAATAAATAACTTTATCCTTTAAGGTCAAAATCAAAACTAACCTTTTTCTTTTGTTCTTTTTAAGATCAGTTTCACGTGTGGCCTTTAAACTTTAGGTCATTCATGGACATTATCACTTTATTTTGCCTCTAAATTTTAAATTTAGTTCACTTGACTCTTTCTATTAGAATATTCGTTAAAATTTGATAAAGAAAAAAATTTTAGTTCACGCATTTAAGTTAGTAATTTTGATTTATTAGTGAGAATTTTGTGAGATAATAAATTTTTTTTCAAATTTTTTGTAAGATGAAAAATACTGTAACAGAATTAGAATCATGAGTTTAAGTATCTGTGCCAAACAAATCCTAAACCCTTTATGTAAGTGCTTATGTTGAAAACACATAGTAAAAAGACCACAAGACCTCACTTTATCCCTTATTTTCCGTTTGTTTAAGATGAAAATTTTAATAGAAAGAACTAAGTGAGACTAATTTAAAATTTACGGAGCAAAATAAGAATTTTTAAAGTTTTATTAAAGATGTCAAGCATTATAGTGAACTTAACCAAAATAGATTTTATTTAAAAAAAAAAATTAAAAAAAGTGATTTTCTTTTTATCGTTTTAACTTTAATTGTTGCCTTTTCCTTACTTGCAATTTTGTATCGTAATCGCCCTCCTATATTGCACATTTGATTTACACATGATTAAAATTGTTAAAAAAATTTATATTTATTGACAGATTTATCAAAGTTACCGTAAGCTGGGGGGTGGATTTTGATTTGCAGGGGCAAAGTGAGATAACCTGTTCTTGGGGCCAAAGTTGAAATTAAGCAAAATAATAAAAAAAGAAATCCAACTTCAAGTAGGAGTCTTTCGGCAAACTGGAAAGTTCTGGAACTCGGTTTCGTCGCTCGGCGTCCAAACTCTGAAAAAAAAAAAAAAAAAAAAAAGTCTCAGTCGCCGCCTTCTGTAATTTTGGTCGAATTACCGGTGAGCTCTCTCTCTCTCTCACATCCATGGCCATAAATTTCCCTATTTCAGTTCTTCTTTCTCTGCGTGTAATATCCGTTTTCTGGCCTATCATCTAATGAAATTTTGACAACATTTGTATGTGAGTTTTTGAGGCTCAGAATCTCAGACATTAGAAGACGGAAATCTCCATTGATAATGGCATATGATTTCAAGATTCGAGGGTTGGTTTTTTTTTTTTTTTTTTTTTTTTTTGGTTTAAAAAAAAAAACACCCAAAAAAAAAAAAAAAAAAAAAAAAAAAAAAAAAAAAAAAAAAAATTAATTT
>NW_010361010.1:232546-275824 GCF_000414095.1 Morus notabilis | reverse complement strand
TGTTTTTTTTTTTTTTTTTTTTTTTTTTTTTTTTGGGTTAAAGCAAAAAGGCTCAAGGAAATATCAAAATTCAATCTTTTCCACAAAACCCTGATTTAGTTTGGATTTTCCTAGAAAATTTCTGTTTGGTAAATGCAATTGGGTTCTGGGATTTCGAAATGAAAAGTAAATTTAGTGCCTTTTGATTTTTTACTCTTTTTTTATTTATTTATTTAACAGAAGGCACTCTAAGTGTTCGATAAATTTCCCAAGTGAAATTACTGAAGTTTTCTTTGAGAATGGCTGGTGTTTGTTACTCATTTTTGTCCGGCTGTTTTTGGTTATGATGTGGATAATTATATGCCAACAATGTTTATCGACAATTCTGTTAGTTTATTTGTAAACTAGAGAAAGAGAGATAAACAGAATTATATGCCAACAATGTTTATTAACAATTCTGATAGTGTATTTGTAAAGAAGTGATAGAAAGAGAAACAGAATTATATGCCAACAATGTTTATTAACAATTCTGATAGTTTATTTGTAAACTAGAGAAAGAGAGAAACATGAAGAAAGGAATACACCCTCAGATGCAATGGGTCTCCGTCGTGACGGAGGACGGCAGATTGATGCACCTTATGGTGGCCAAAATACACCACGCCGGTCAAGTTTTCCACATGAAAGCGAAGCGCCAAATGGCTCAGAGCATTGGCCGGATCGCCAAGTTTAGGCAGCGTTATGGGATGGGAACTTCTGAGCAGGGAACTGCTGAAAAGCCCGAAAAATGATCTTGAAAAATGATTTTAGTAGAGAACCTTATACTTCTAGAAATGCCTGTGCTTTGAAATAAACACAAACCCCTTGAGTGCAATGAGGCACCCTCTTGTTTTCAATGTTCCATGGATGGTTTATTTCGAAGACTCGATTTTTTGTTTCTCAATTTGACATCATTACTTGAAGATGAGTTGATGCATTTCTTGGAACACTTGTTTAACAGATTTCAGTTATTTTTCATGTTGTTTACTTAGAATCCTGAAAGTTTACAATTTATATCCGTCGAGAATTTAGATGCTTATGCTTTGAAATGAACAGGCCTATAGATTGCAGTGAAGCATCTCTTGTTGTGATGTTCATTGGTTGGTTTATTTCAAAGACTAGATTTTCTGTTTGATTAATGTAAGTTACCAAATCTGAGTTTATACTTGAAGTGTCATATATTAGAAATTGGACTTCATGCGTTTCTCGGAACAAGACTCTTTTTTGACAGATTTAAGTTATTTTTCATGTTGTTGCTTTAGAATTCTGAAAGTTGATATCAGTAGAGAATATTAACCTTCCAGATAAAGTTTTAATTTATCATTGAATGCATATGGTTTGGAAGAACAGGCCTATTGAGTACAGTGAAGCACCTCTTGTTTTGATGTTCATTGGATTCTTTATTTTTAAGACAATTTGTTTGGTTCATATATGTTACTTGAAGGTTATCTATCAAGTTACAGAATTTGAGTTCATGCGTGGCTTAAAATGTAAATAGGTTCGAAATGTGGTGGTTTAAACTTTAGTAGCTCAAAATTTTTGTTAATCTATGATCGACAGCTAGCACTTGGAGTTTCTTTCTTCTCAAGCTTTGGTTCTTTTGTGCCGACACCGTTAATAGTGTTGAGCCTACACCATTAGAATTTTCAAACCATTTATAATGCAATTGATGTTTTGTGTTATGCACGGTTGTGTTTATCTTTAGTGATGGCGTGGAACTTTCAAGCCATGCAATGGATTTTGATAATTCCACAGCTGAGGACAGAGAAAAAAGAAGTAGAATCCAAGATAGAAAAGAGAGAATTAATAAGAGAAAGAGGACTACAAAAAGGAGGAAATAGGATCAGATGAGAGAAACAAGGGTTTATAAGAAAAGAAACAAATACTCTTTAAAATATACGGGTCTTGAATTTTTACTCCTTACACTAGATTAATATCTTTTAGTCAAATACATTTGTATTTTTACTCCTTACACTGGATTAATATCTTTTAGTCAAATACATTTGTCAAAAGGGTATTAATTAATAATAAAGAGTAAAAATTTAGAACAATGCATTCAAAGAGTGAGTTTACAAATTTTGTTGAGGGGTTTAAGAGGAGCAAAGAATTCAGTAAACACAAGTGTCATATTTATTATAGGAGGCAAACACTAAAGCATATCTAATACAAAGTAATTTAATTCTTAATATTTCAAATAATCTTAAGAGATAAACACAATCTTAAATGAATCTTAAAAGAAAACATAATTCTAAATTTTAAACTAGATATTGAAATGAACTAAATCCAAATCTCCATCACAATGTGTAAATTTATCAAGTTTATGGTTTCCATCCTTTACTATATTATGTTCAAGATTAGGAATGAATTTATAACCCCAGATTTCTAGGCTTGCAAGTTTAATCATGGCTTATGAAATTCTACCAAACTTGCTCTACCATGTGATGTGCATGATTTTACAGCACTATGCAAGTTATATTACACTTTATTTGGGGCTCAAACCTGATTAAACATGTTTGAGCCTTTACTTCTCCCACCCTTTTTGGACCAGAATCAGGCAAAAAGTTTTGTCATCACCGTCCATGTAGGATAATGAACTTCAGGTTTAACATATGAGCCTAAGAAAAAAGCATACCATTTTGAAACATTAAAAATAAGCCTGTACTAGTTTGGTCACACCATTAAACACACTTAATCATTTGTAATTTTGAAGTTACTAAAATACCATGTCTTCCATCCACCACATTAGTCCGCCATTAGTAACCCATGTAAAAAAAGCATGAACTACATTAAATTCTTCAAACAACAAAGAAAACATACTCCTATTTACCTTTATATATATGTATCATTACAAGGGCTTTTTGACTCTACTTGTGAATCTCAAAACAATGCTTGCCAATGCACAAACTACTATCTTGTTCATACTTCAACTCCTAATTCTGTTTGGTATAGTAGGAGGTTCAGAAACAACTCACGGGTTAGGCGCAAAAGACACCAAAGATAACTTGACCTCGTCGCCATGGCTAAGGAAAACAATGAAACCTCGAGACCCCGGATGCTGGAAACGGCCATGGATTTGTAACCAACCCGGAGAATGGCCTCCTACGAAGCAGTGCTGCAAAAACATTTGCGTCGATGTCGCTTCCGACCCTAACAACTGCGGTTTGTGTGGGGCTAGATGTCCCTTTACATGGCAATGTTGCCGTGGATTTTGTTCTAATACCAATATTAGTCCTCTCAATTGTGGCAAATGTGGAAACATATGCCCCATTGGAGTTCCTTGCTTCTTTGGCATGTGTGGCTATGCTCAGCCAACGCCTCCGTGGCCATTCCCACCCTTGCCTCCACTTCCGCCTCGACCACCATTCCCACCAAAGCCACCGATGCCACCATTTCCTCCGTTCCCACCAAAGCCACCGATGCCACCGATGCCACCATTTCCTCCGTTCCCACCAAAGCCACCAAAGCCACCGATGCCACCATTCCCACCAAAGCCACCAATGCCACCGAAACCCCCAATGCCACCAAAGCCCCCAATGCCGCCCATGCCACCAATGCCACCAATGCCCCCCCGCCCACCTACACCCCCGATGAGTGATCAGTGACCATGTTAATACACTGAATTTCTTTGTTGAACTCTTATCCTGCTTCTATATTTTCGCGTCATATTATTTTGGCCCTGCTTCTATATCTTCTTGTCGTTTTGTTTATGTCCTTTTTCCGAGTTCATCAAGTCGTTCGCTTTGTGTGTGTTAGAGATTTAGTCTGGAAAAAGGAAAATGGGAAACAAAAAGGAAGGAAGGAAAGAAGGAAAGTGTGTCATGTGTATTAGTAGTGATATTGGTATGTCTATGAAATCTATTAAATGGAACCATCTATTTGCTTGTTCCATCAAAAGTAATTATATTCATCATTTGTCTTTTAACTCCATGTCAATTATTCATTTATTTATTTATTTTAAAAAAAATTAGAGCAAGAGTTTTTTTTATTTGTTTTAAAAGCATTCTGGTTTTGGACTTTTTAGTCCTAATAATTTGAACTTCAAAGGTGGGGTCACTGATCAACTCATGATCATGAAATAGAACACGTTGAATGAATTCAAGAGCTTCATATGTTCTTTGCCTTCTACTTCTATTTCATACCAAAAACTTATTTCATACTCCATATAGTGTAACAATTTATATCACTTCTCTTCTGTTATGGGTTATATCAATTACACCAAAGCATTAAGGTAAAAAAAAAAAGAGAAAAGAGAGAGAGAGAGGAAAAGATCTTCATTTATGATCATCATGATCATTATCCTCATGTTCCATGTATCTTTTCTCGACTTTTTCAAGATTAGCTTCTCCTAAAGTGGCCTCTTCAGTGCCATCACATGCCTTGTCCGAGACCTGACTGGCCACTCCTTGCTCTGCCTCTCTTAGCTTCTGCTCGGCCGCCCTTTTGAATTCCTCAGCCGTGGAAGGCGCTCTTTCTTCCATTCCATGCCTGTTGTGATGATTCCCTTTGCTTTCTTGGCTGCTGCAATATCTCTAACATACCCAAAAGGCATAATTGGGCTTCACCCCAATTAGTAACATATGTTCATACATACATACAGATTTAATATTTTATAGATACATACACGAGAAATGTTAATATTATTCTGTCACTCTCTGCCTTCATTGTGTTTATGAACTTCACCGACATTATAAATTATTATCTAAATAGAAAATAAGAGTGAAATTGACGTGGCAATGCTACATAATGAGTAATGCTAACATTTCTCATACACACACAATCAATACTACCAAGTTCCTTTCTTTACCAAAAAATTCTATGAAGTAAAACTACCCTATCGGTATGAATCTATTCTAAATTCATGTGATGCCAGTTTTACATTTATTTTTTTTTTAATTTTAACATGATGCTAACAAGATCTAATATTTAGAAACATGAATTAACTGCGCGCTTAAAAGAAAAAGATGATTCTTTATATATACAAACTCAAAGGGTGCCTTTTATATGTAATACAATTTCCATAATTCCATACACAAGATTCCTATCTACGCTCATGATCACATAGATGACACATCATATAGGCATAAGAGCCAGCTATTCTAATTTGAGGAAATGGGTATTTATGTATGTGTACAAATTTCAAGGACAAGATTGCTTCTTTTAGGCTCATAAGAATATGTGACAAGTAGTAGACTAATTTTAGTTTGACGAAAATGCCTCTTGTAACTTATATATATATATATATATATGTCAGTTCATAACATTTACAGAAGCTAATTGCAATGCATGTAAACAATAATATTACTGAAAAAATAAAAAAAGAAAAAGAAAAATCATCTAGGCATTAAAAAAAAAACACAAAAGAGATATACCAAGAATATATGTTCTTTGTCAAATATTTTGACTAAACAAGAAGTAATCTAAAGATATACCAAGAATTAACTAACTTTGATGACTATTAATTACCTTGATGGGATTGTAAAGACATGGGGCAAAGGGCTTGATCAAGGACATACTTGAGAAGGTACTGTATTTGAGAAGAAAGATACAGCCACCCATTTTACTGAAACAAAAATAGCTAGAAAAGCTATTTCCGTATTGAAATTTTTAGGGTTTTTTTTTTTTTTTTTTTTTTTTTTAAAAAAGCTAAAAAAAAGTTTTTCGCTTTTAAATTTTTTTGGGTTTTTTTTTTTTTTTTTTTTTTTTTTTGCAGAGAATTTAAAGCGGTACTAGTAAAGTGTAGCTGAAGAAGTTGGGATCACAAAAGAATGTATGATGCAGCACGGCATTGGCAAGGAAAGGGATTGGACCACACGTGTCCTCTTGAGGAGGGCTTTATTGGGAAACCCACGTGGTGCTTTGTAGATTAGCTATTTAACCGTCTAGGGAGTTAATTTTTGAGTGAAAAATTAAAAAAAAAAAAAATTTATTTGAGTTTATATTTTTTTAAATTTGAATTCGAGTTTGAAATTAAAATTTGAGTTTAAGTTTTTTCTTCAAGTCGAGTTTAGAAACTCAAACTCAAGTTAATAAATAATATTTTTTTCTATTCTTAAAAATGCTATAACTTTTTTGTTTTAATTCTGATTGAGATGGTTTTTTTTTTTCTATGCGTTGATAATGAAAAGACGAATAAAATTAGACCCATATACCCTATTAAAATTTTTCATCAGCATTGAATTTTATTAAAATACTATCTAAATACAAATTCAAGTTTTGACTTACTCAAACACAAATTCAAAAAAGATTCTTATCTCAAACCATAACTCAAATGTACACAACTAAACACAAATTTAAGTTTCAACTTCAACTCAAATTATAATTCAAACTCAATTCAAAATCTACACACAAATTACTTAACTTAAAAACATCAAAACAACAAGCCAGTTATGCCACGGCTTTTGCCAAAAAAAGAATTGGCAGTTATATATAAATAATGATACGATAATGATTTTGTCTTTCCTTCTTTTTCAATTTGATTAATATTTCCTTGAGAATATTGTTGAGCTTAATGAACCTGCATTTTTACCCTTATTTTTATTTTTAATTAATATATGAAAGGTCTATTTTTATATATAAGTGTTATAATATTTTTTATAACATTAATGTCTAGTTGAATTTTCAAATTTAGCAACTAATAAATAATTGTGTAGAAAAGTAATATAGAAAATAATAGTGCAGAACTATAAAAGATATAAGAAATTGATATCGTAGTTCGGTGCGCACACTCACATTTACGGAGCCACGTTTAAACAGTGAACAATTCACTAAGATCAATGATTACAAATATCAAGACGGCCTTACACACTCAAAGACTTCATTTTTAACAATATTATTGTTGTGTGGAATCTTCTTAGAGGCCTTATTCCGCAAGCACTACTCGTTTTTTAAAAATCTTCTCCCAAAAGACAACTTCTTCTCTCAATGAACAATCTTTTTGCATTTTCACTCGAACACTATTTTTTTCACAGAATTTTTCTGCAGATGTTTCACACAAAACTCACATACATGCAGCACATACTTTCCAGGATGATGCCCCCTCCATCATAGTCCACGGCATCATCTTACTTTCCACATAAACCGCCCTCTACAAGGCAAGTTCTCCCCCAACGGATTCTTTCCATAAACAGAGCCAATTAATCAGCCGAAGTCAACCATATAAATTATCATTCCATATCAGCAAAATCATTCTAAATCTAGAGCAACTAACCAGAAATGGAATTCCCATAATTGACCACAACACCAATTGCCACATACTTGTTTTTTTGAATTCATACAACCTTTTACCAACAAATTATACTTATTACTAAAGGAGGTAGGAAAGGACTTTCTGATTTTGCTCCTGTTTCTTTCTGTTCAACCATTTTTTATACCGTATGTGTCCTTTTGAGTGTTTTTACTGTTTTACCCTCGGTTTTATTTTGCTTCTGTGTTTTTTTCTTGGTATTTTAGTCATTTAGTTTAGTCCTCTTTCTTTTACCGTTTCCAATGTCTGACCTTTGCTATTCCTTTCCCTGGAGCCTTTTCTTCTCTCACATTTTGTTCCATTTTTTTTGCCATTGAAGCTTTTATGCTTCGTCTCTCTTTTTTGTCGGTGGTGGATTCTTACAGAAATGCTTACTGAGGCTTCTGGGCTTTTCTTCTCCCTCTTACGCTTTCTTTGATTGTTTGGCTTAAATCGAAGGTTCATCGTAGAAGCTCTGGGTTTTTCTCTCTGTTTTTTTTTCTCTTTCTGCCTCTCAAGCAATTTTCTCTCCTCTGTCATCCCCGATCCTTACCTCTGCACCACCACTACTGTCGCCGTTAGCCCTTCTTTGATCACGATCGGATGTGGCTCAATGACAAGGTTTTAATTTTCTTTCCTTTTTTCCATTTCATTTCTGTGATTTCATTCTTCGTGTTTTTGCTTTCCTTGGAAGAACAATTTTTTTTCTTCTCTGAATTCTTTGTTTGGCAAACCGTAGAAAATTTTCACTACTCTTTCTCTCCACTTAGCAAAATAAGTACATAACTTTAAAAAAAAAATTGTGTTTTTCTCTGTGTCTATGCTTTTGATATAGTGTGATTCACGATTTGCCGAGCTTCATTTAGCTCGAGGTCTAAAGTACACGTGAAGATCTGGGTTGTCTTCTTCGCCTCCACTATTTCTGCTCAACTTTCAGTAAGTTTTTTTTTTCTTTTTTTTTTAATAAAACTGTTAGTGGTGTGCTTTAATTTTTTTTTTTTTTAGTTTTCTGCATTTCAGGCATGCTTAATATTCTTTGTCCATATGTTCTTAATTTTTTGTTTTTTTGTTCCTTTGATTCTTTGCTGATAAATGTTGTTGTCATTAGGAATTTTGCTACGGATTATTGTGGGTTTTCGGCGATTTTTTTTCCGTTCCCTTTCTTCTTTCCCCTCTTCTCTTCAGCCATTTTTTGTTTCTTCGTTCCTTTGATTCTTTGCTTATCATTTTGTGTTGTTGTCATTAGGAATTTTACTATGGGTTATTGTGGGTTTCCAGCGGTTTCCCAACCCCCATTCCTTTCTTCTGTCCCCTCTTCTCTTAGGCCATTGATCTGGAATTTACATGGGTTTTTTCTATGTTCTTACGAGAGTGAATGTTCTGGAATGCATATTTTGTGTTATGTGCCTTTTTCCCCCTTCTTTTTGCCGAACCTCTGTTGTTTCTGATCTACTCTTTTGATTTGGGAATTGTTCCTAAATCAAATTTTTTCTACATTTAATGGTTAGCTAATCTGTAGTGCTGATTTGTGATATCTATGATCTTGCTTTGTACTTTTGTCTTGATGATCTGTGGCTTTTCTGTTGTAGATGCATTAAATGAGCTAGGGATTTTTTCCTCTTTTACTATCTGGAATATGCAACGTATTGTCGATGTTTCTCTTGGTTGATTATGCTTTGATTTTTTCCTTAATTTTTTTCTCATACATTTGTTACTTGCATTATTTTTTCTCTTTTTTTTCCTTCCTCAGTATTTGTCCACCGACTTAATTGTATTATATGTGATGTTCTCATTGGTTATCTTAGTCTTTATATATGTGTAAAATACTATTGTCGTAGGTTAATTTATTGTCTGTCCTTTCTTCTCTTACACCTGACATCGTTCCCTTTCTACCTCAGTGTTGATCACTTACTACCTTTCTTTACCTTGCCCTATTTACTGCTCCATTGTCTTAATTCTGTCTTTTTCCTTCCTCTTTGGTTGGCTGACATTGGTTACTTAGGGCAGTGCTCACAATATCTCAGGTACTATTAATGATTTCTGTCTGGATATTTTAATTGTTCTTTGTTAATGCTGAGTGTTCTGGTTTGTTCTATTGTTACCGCTATGTGTCATTTCCTATAGTGCTTAGAAAAATTAATTCCTATTCATTGTCAATAAATCTTAATGATCTATAGTTGTCTTCTTTTGTGTTCTTAATTTATTTCACAATAGTATATATAGTGGTTTATTTTTACATAACATATTTCTTATGTTTAATCGATTTTACTGTATGGCAATGCTTATTACAATTATTTTATATCTGCTTACTGCTATTTGACATATTTAGAAATTGTTATAAATGTACTTCTTAGTCATGTGGATTTTGTCTTTGCATTCTGATTTTGTTCGTAGTTTTTTATTATAATTGTCAAAATATGCTCTTTTTTCCTTTTTTTTTTTTACTTGGCATAACCTTTTTCAGATTTTGGCTGTGCTATTTTATCTTCGCCTACTTATTGTTCAATCTTTTAAATTTTGTCTCTTATGCGTGGATTTGGGTAGCTAATATTCTCTGTTTAAGGCAGTTTTGACACCGTTGCAGGTACTGTTCATGATTCTTCTTTATATATTTGCTGTTATTGGATATATTAGTTTCCTGTGCTGCTATTAGTTTTTATTGTTTGTTATGATGCTGGAAAAAACCTGTTTTTGTTGTTATGATTGCGTTCTCCTTTGTTTTGTTAGCATATAGTAATGATATATTGAATATGTTTTCATCTGTTTTATAGTCACATATATATGAATGCAGTTATTTTTGCCTAGCATATTCTATCTTTATTTAGCTTTCGTAAGTGACAATAATCATTATAATCAGTTTTGGTCTTTTTAATTCCATGTAATCTATGTAAAAATTACTGTCAGTAACTCTTTCTTGTTTGGATTTTGGTTTTCTGTATCTTCTTTAACCAGAATAGCCCAAATGTTCTTCTCCTTTTCTTTTTTTCTTCTTTTCGTGTGTGGCAATGATGATCAAAAATAACTTTGGCCTCTGTAATTTTGATGAATCTGTCCAAAAATTGCCGTGAATAAGCTCTTTTTATTTGAGTTTTGATTTTGCTTATTCTCTTGACCAAAACAATTTAAATGCTTTTTTTTGTCTCCTTTAATCCAAGTACATCGCATTTTCAATGCCTATTCCAATTTCATCTATTATTCTTTATTGGATTTTCCCATATTGCTTTTCTTGTCATCTAATTTACCTCATTTTCAATAAACAAGTAACATGATTGTCACTCTTTTGGTCTCTATTATTTTTTTTAACATCATTTTGATCTTTTGGTATCTGTGTTTTAAAATTTTGATTCAAAATCTTACTTTTTCCCGTGCCATCTTTTCCCCTGTTTCTTCTCCCTTTGTTTTATAAAAGCTCTTTGATCTTTGTCTTGCCTTACGATCTCCCAATGTGTTTTTCTTCTTTATGTTTCATTTTTCTCTCTGTTGTCAGCTTCAGCTTCTCTGATTATTTTATTATTTTGATCCAAAAAGAACCTGATCACTACTTAGGTATTTCAGCCCTCCCCCAAAAATAACAACATCAACTCCAAGACCAATCGACCCGCAAACATCGAATCCAAAAAAATTAGCCACAAGGTAAAATATATTCATTAACCTTTTAAACCTATATTTATCCATAACCTTTTAAACATATATTTATCCATAATCTTTTGAACATATATTTCAATAACATTTTCTCATTTTCAGTTCTCGGTCAAAAGAAGTAGAACAGTAAAAAAAAAAACATCAAAGGACTAAGTAACATAACTACTTTTAAATTAAGACATTTATAATATCCTCAATTACTAATACTTCTTCAAAATTTCCATTTTGCAGCTGAAAAAGAAAGAAGACCACAACAAAAAATAGACATGGCAGCTCAAATACGCTGTATAGTACTGTACTATCACAATCACATATCTATTGTATGATACAAAGTTATGTAAACGTACAAACAAATTCATATAGTGATGTGTAATTATACTATCACAAACACATATTTTTTATACAATGTAAAATTATTATCCGACTATCACAACCAGAGATCTTTTATATATACAAAGTTATTACCCCTCGCAACGTGAGGGTACAAAACTAGTTTACTAACTAAGAAAAGTCCTAACAATATCTATTTAATTAACATAATTATTTAACTAAAAAGTATATTAATATAAAAATCCAGAGTCATACGTAGTTTTATCTCCTTTCTCCTTAATTCTTTTCTGATGATGGACTGTCTATTCTTTTCCTTTTGAGTAGTTAGGTCTCGTTCGAGTTGAAAATTTAAGTTAAAAGTGATTTTATGTGAAAAAAAATATTATAATAAAAAAATTTAAATATAAATTTTTGTGAGAAGAAACGCTATGGTAAAACTCGTTATAATTCAAACTAGGGAAAAGAATGATAAATTATTTTCATTCTCATAATTGGAATAATACCTCACGTGAGATTGACATGATCTTATTCATTCAATTTTAAATGAAGGCCATCAATTTGACCAATTTTGTCATTAAATCCAGAATTCGTAAACGTAATTGTCCAATTTGAAAAATCAAAAATCGAACTCACTTATGAAAAAGTTCGTGGATTATTATCATAAATTACTATTTTTTCTATGTTTCTTACTGATTTTCTACTATATTGTTGATTTCCTACCAATTAAATTGTTGATTTTGTCAAATATCATTTTGATTCTCTATTGTATTGTGAGAATTCTTTCTTTGTAATATTGTGGATGACCTTTACGGTCTTATTTATTTTACTGATTCAAATTTAGAATTTGAGTTTTATTATAGTAAAAAATTCTTTAAAATAGTCACATCTAATTTTTTTAATACAATAAAAAACTCGAAAATAAAGTTAGATTTTAATTTGAATTTAAAATTTAAATCAGTGAATTAAACATTATTTTGTCTCTCTCAGAATTCTTCATCAATCGCAGAGATTTTTTTGAAAAATCTACTTATATGTTTGATTGTTGGTGCGCCTTTAATTTTCTATTATTGAAACTTGCTCATATATTTTCTTTTTGAAAAGGAAACTTTGTTCATAGGTCATTTACGTCAGTATTAGTGTCATAATTAGTGTGTGTATTTTCTCAATTTTATATTACAATTTTACCCTTCTAAAAAATTAATACAATCTAAAAGAAATCCTAAAAGAAAAAAAAAACCTGAAAATAAAATAGTCAACAACCAAACCTTCAGTAGTCAAACGTGACGTGGCACTTAGTGTACGTGTACGCTTAGTGAAAGCACAAAACGCTGAAGTCCTTTCTTGGTACCACTGTCGTTTTTTCTCAGGTTTAGGGTTTTTCTGGAACATCCATTTTTGCAGTGGCAGTCTCTCTCTCACCTCACTCTGCGACGTCTATGGAGTCCAACAGTAGGGACGCCTCTGCGATTCTCCGCGAAATCGAAGCTCTGAAGGCGACGAGGAACGAGATAGACAGCAAAATTTCAGCCCTCGAAGCTCAGCTCCGAGAAATTAAGCTTCAGAATGGGAACGACAATGGCGTTTTGAATAACGGCTCTTGTCCTCCAATATCTGGCCTTGACTCTGGTTTCGGTCACGGTTTGACTCCCCAGATGATATACCGATACAGTCGCCACCTCTTGCTTCCTTCTTTTGGTGTCCAAGGTTCTTGCTTTCATCATTTTCTTAAATTAGCTAGAAGTTTTACGCGTGTTTTATGTTTATGTTTAGAAGTTAGGAATATGAAATTTGTCTGTTTTGAATTGACTTTAATACAAAGTTACATTTTTTTTTTTTTTTTTGTATTTCTAAAGCGGGTTATTTTTAATTTTGTTGTAGTACAGTTAATTCACCAATTCAACCCGTGAAAACTATCAGAAATAAAAGATATCTTCTATTGTAATTTCAAAAGTATGCAACTCTTTTGCTTCTGAAATGGGTGTTTTCTAATTTGTCTGTTTTGAATTGAATTTAACACGAGGCTTTAGTTTCCAATGCACGGTGCTTCAGTAATTTTTTTGTTTTTTTAATTCTAAAGTGGGTAATTGTTAATTTATTGTAGTGTAATATTGTCCTATTTGACCACTTCAGCTCATGAAAATTGAAAGCTATTAGAACAAGTTTTTCTTTTGGTCATTTTTAAAGTGTGTAATCTTTAATTTTGTTGGGAACTTTTTAGTTGTCCTCCACTTTTGTTGAAGTTCACCAATTAAGCACATGAAACTTATGTGGGGAAAAGGCCTTTTGTTGTGTTTGTAGTTTCAGCTCATGAAAATTGAAAGCTATTAGAACAAGTTTTTCTTTTGGTCATTTTTAAAGTGTGTAATCTTTAATTTTGTTGGGAACTTTTTAGTTGTCCTCCACTTTTGTTGAAGTTCACCAATTAAGCACATGAAACTTATGTGGGGAAAAGGCCTTTTGTTGTGTTTGTAGTTTCAGCTCATGAAAATTGAAAGCTATTAGAACAAGTTTTTCTTTTGGTCATTTTTAAAGTGTGTAATCTTTAATTTTGTTGGGAACTTTTTAGTTGTCCTCCACTTTTGTTGAAGTTCACCAATTAAGCACATGAAATAATTTATTGTAGTGTAATATTGTCCTATTTGACCACTTCAGCTCATGAAAATTGAAAGCTATTAGAACAAGTTTTTCTTTTGGTCATTTTTAAAGTGTGTAATCTTTAATTTTGTTGGGAACTTTTTAGTTGTCCTCCACTTTTGTTGAAGTTCACCAATTAAGCACATGAAACTTATGTGGGGAAAAGGCCTTTTGTTGTGTTTGTAGTTTCTAAAATGGGTGGTTTTTAATTTTGTTGTAGGGCAGTCAAATCTCTTAAAGTCATCAATTTTGGTGGTTGGAGCTGGCGGGTTGGGCTCCCCGGCACTGCTATATCTCGCAGCTTGTGGTGTTGGTAAAGTTTCTCACTCTCGAGGATTTAATAGCATTATGTCTATACATTTTATGTATTTCTTCAGTTGACCTTTTTCTAGATTATTATGTACTGATTTCTTTCAAGACTCTTTTTGCAGGACGGTTGGGAATTGTGGATCATGATGTGGTTGAGCTTAATAACATGCACAGGCAGGTACAAATTGGCAACCTGCTAATACTATTGTAATGCTACATTAAATATTTTTGATGTGTTAAAGTGAGTGTATGGATGTTTTCTTGGTCGTTTAGATAAAAACATCTTCACTTGCTCTTAAAGGTTTATACAAGTGAAGAATTTAGATTTATTATTTCTTTCTGTTATTAAACTATTGCCGTTATAGTTTTTGACATAGTTCATTATAAGTTTACCTTTTCCCGGTTCCCATTTAAGTGACAGATTTGCTGAATATCTAACTTGGTACTTTCTGTTTTATGCCTTAGATTACTCACAATAGCGAACTTGTATTTTCTCTTTTATGACTTAGATTATCCACAATAGCTAACTTGTACTCTCTTTTATGTCTTAGATTATTCACACTGAAGAATATATTGGTCAGCCAAAAGTAAAATCAGCTGCTGCTGCTTGCCTCTCGTATGTTTCTCTATGATTATTATTCGTTTACGTTTGATTGAGTAAATACTTTGAGGTTTTCTAAAAAGTCTTTTCTAGAGTTTTCTCTTTGCATTTGCTTGCATGTTTCTAACATGTCTTTGTATCTAGGATCAACTCCACTATCAAAATTGTGGAACACAAAGAAGCTTTACTCGCATCAAATGCTTTGGAAATTTTGAGCCAGTATCCTTTTATGTTATATACTTGAATTGCTACTGCTCTCACTACTGTTGTTGGCGGAGTTCCAAACATTTGAAACTCGTGATTTCCATCACTGTTGACATTGACCAGATATGATATAGTAGTCGATGCAACTGATAATGCTCCTAGTCGATACATGATTAGTGATTGCTGCGTGGTATTGGGGAAGGTAATTTTCCCTCCTTTTTTGGTGGTCTTCTAAAGGCGCTCTGTTGATTTACCTTTTGTTGTGTAGCTTTATTCTGGAATCATCAAGGTTGTTCTTTGTTTTGTTTTTTTTTGAACATCAATAGAAAAGAAATAAATAGTCAAAGATGCAGAATCTCGATTGTGGTTGTAAAGTTTGTGACATCAGTTATTATAGCTGCTCTTGTAACATGATTAGAAAATGTATTATGTCGAATTATCTTCCTTTAATATTAATTGGTAAAATTTCTATTGCATGCAGCCTCTCGTCTCTGGTGCCGCTGTTGGATTGGAAGGTCAGGTATAGGTCGCTTAAAATTTCATACTTTGTTTTGACTCTGTTTTGACCCATGATGTCTTCGATTATAAACGAGGATTGTGCTTTAACTATAATTACTGCGTATGTTTAATTAAAAAATTATTAATGTCCACTCTTTCATTTATACTTTGCAGCTTACAGTTTACAATTACAACGGCGGTCCATGCTACAGATGCTTATTTCCAACTCCGCCACCTTCAACAGCATGCCAAAGATGTTCTGACAGTGGCGTACTTGGAGTTGGTGAGTCAAATTGATTGTTTATGAGAAGTCCTGACGGTATTTTGCATATTCAATATATATGTTCTGTTCTTAATAAAGGAAGATGCTGAAATTATATCTTAATTGTTGCCCTAGTTATACGGAAAGAGTTAGGCAAAGGTGTATAAGTGGATTCCTCTAATAATCAGTAGTGGAATATAATGATAGCAAGATGATTTCCAACTTGATGACTAGTGCGGAAGAAATTGAGACAAGAAAATCTCAAATGATTTCCAACTTGAGTTGAGTTTGAGTTATAACATGAGTTGAAGTTGTAACTTGAGTTTGTGTTTAGTTGTGTACATTTGAGTTATAGTTTGAGATAAGAATTTTTTTGAGTTTGTATTTGAGTGAGTCAAAACTTGAATTTGTATTTAGATGGTATTTTAATAAAAACTCAATGCTGATGAAAAATTTTAATAGGGTATATGGGTGGGGTTTTATTCGTCTTTTTGTTGTCAACGCATAGAAAAAAAAAATCATCTCAATCAGAATTAAAACGAAAAGTTATAGCATTTTTAAGAATAAAAAAAATATTGTTCATTAATTTGAGTTTGAGTTTCTGAACTTGAGTTGAAGGGGAAACTTGAACTTGAGTTTTAGTCCCAAACTCGAGTTCAAACTTTAAAGAACATGAACTTGAATAAAGTTGTAACTCGAGTTGCATTTTTTTGAGTTTTGTTGGTTGCCGAACAGCCCCTAGGATTTTCAACATCATTCATTTGTTATTTGAACCTAACTTGGTAGATATATTTTATTTCATATTGTGTAAATAAGTGGTTTTTATATTTTCTTTGTTTATTTCAGTTCCTGGTGTCATTGGCTGTCTTCAAGCTCTAGAGGCTATTAAGATTGCGAGTGCAATTGGTGAACCTCTCTCAAGAAGGATGCTTCTATTTGATGCATTGTCAGGGCGCATGAGAATTGTATGTTTTTAATTATTTCTTTATTCTATGTGAATGCTTTCCAGTGGTATTAATAGAGAAAATATGGAATCTTGAACCATTGAGATAGGTGTGGTAAATGCTTAAGTACAGCTTAACTGAATGGCTTGCTCGATATGTTGTGTTGATGGGGTTTTGTCCAAGTGGCTTAACTTAATCCGCGTGTATTCTAAGTAATGGACTTGGAAGTCGGGTCGATGTGTTGCATTTATGTCTGGCATATTCTCCTCCATTTCAGGTCAAGATTCGTGGGAGGTCATTGCAATGCGAAGTCTGTGGCGAAAACACAACATTCTCCAAGCAACAATTTCAGGAATTTGATTATGAAAAATTCACTCAGACTCCACTGTCTCCGGTATTACTCCGTTACTAAACTCGTGTACTATTTTCACTGAAAATTTTGTTGCGATGAGAGATTGAAAACTCTTTTTTCTGTTTTTTTCAACAACTCAATTACAGGTCTTCAATTTTTGCAGGCACCTTTGAAGCTGAACCTGCTCCAGGCAGATTCCAGAATAAGCGGCAAGGAGTTTAAGGAGAGAATTGATAATGAGGAGGCACACGTATTGGTCGACGTTCGTCCAGAACACCATTTCAAGATTGTTTCTCTTCCAAGATCCTTGAACATCCCACTCCCAAGTTTAGAGGCCAGACTAGCTGAGATCTCTTCAGCTTTAGAGAAAAAAGAAGATGAAACAAATTCTGGTTCAGGTGCCCAATTATATGTAGTGTGTAGAAGGGGTAATGACTCTCAAAGGGCTGTTCAGTATCTGCACAAGATGGGTTTCACTTCAGCAAAGGATATCATTGGTGGGATCGAAGGCTGCGCCCGAGATGTGGACCCCAACTTGCCTATGTATTAGCAAATGGTACTTATTGTGTCATAAGTCTTTTATGCTTTTGAGGGTTACAAATTACAATACTTAGTTTCATATTTGCTTTGTATTAACAAGGAAGAAATGAATTATTAGTGGGTTTTGGTATACTAATTTTTGCGCAGATGTGCTTATTATGGCACTTGTTAATCTTTATTACTTTGAGCGTTGCAATAGGTTTTTGTTCTTCAATTTCACATTTGCATGTTTGAACACAAGGAATTATAAGCAGTTTTGGTATACGATTTTTTTTTTTTTTTGTCCGCCCGCTTTTTGCCATTTTTAAGGTGTAATGATTAACATTGATTCTCCTTTGGACGTTTAGATTAGTGTTTCTAAGACCTCAAGAAAAAAAAAGGAAAAAAACTTTTACACCATGAAACACAAGCTTGCCTAAACCATGGCTGTTGAAAATTTTCATGCCATAATTTCATTCGGTAATGGTAAGAATTTTTTTCGTTTAAGTAAGTGTTCTTTCATGCCAGCATTCTGTTTACGGAAGAATTACAAACAAAAATTATTGATAATTAAGGATCCTTCTAAATCACCAATTCTCGCAGTTTTCGCAATCAGAACAAGCTCAAACAATCAGATCAAGCCCAGCTCAAATATCAAATGTTAGAGGTAAAGAGCATTGCATGCCTCACCATCCAAGGAGGAGGAGTTTCAAAAGAGCCATTCTGATATAGAGGCCGTTCTTTGCTTGTCTAAAATAGGCCGCTCTCGGATCCACATCGACATCAACAGTTATCTGCGGTTATTCGAGGGTTAAAGAATATTGTTAGATCAGTGAGCTTACAAAAGCATGGTAAATACTGAACAACCAAATACTCTGAGGCAATGATCAAGTTGGTAAGCAACTATTTGGTCATGTAACCGATTCAATTAACGTTACTAGAGCACAATTAGGTCTTTCGTAGGCAAGTCGAATGTCCCTCAGAGGATCAATAGCTTACTTCATCAAGCCTCGGTAGAGGGTGCATGACGACAGCATGCTTTGGCATCACCTCCAGTATGCGACGATCCACAATGTACTTGCCTCGAGCTTCTTCATAAAGATCGATTCTTTCTCCAAACCGTTCGCGTTGGATGCGAGTTTGATAGACAACATCACACTTGTTAGCCACATCGATTAAATCTGCACTTTCTTCCCACTCAATCCCCATGGATGTCAAATAATCTTTTATGTCATCCTGAAAAAAGCAATCATAAAAAAGTAGGCTCATATACTGTCAAAAACTAAAGGAACATGATTTATAGTTTATACTGTAAATACTACCTTCATATTCACCACTTCAGGAGAGACGAAGTAGATCTTCACGTCTTTATACTTGGCAAGTAAGTAAGCAAGGGAGCGCACTGTCCTGCCATTAGCAAGATCCCCTACAAGCCCAACTTTGATGCCATCCAATTTTCCTATCTCTCTTTCAATGGTATAAACATCTAAAAGAGCCTGTTGACAAAAGTCCCAGAAGCAAAGTGAGTAAACATAAAGAAAATTACCAGGATTTAATCTCGGAGTAGCCCTTGGCTATTTAAGATGTTATATTTATGCCATACTTGCTGCTAATTGTAGTTAGACATGCAGCCCTAGGACCTATGAGCAGCTAGCCTGACAGCATTGACTAAAACTATAGGCCAGGCTGGGCAGGAGTCCTGCAGCCCGTTTGAGCTTAATAATTTCTCGATTTTTGAATGTAAACCCTGCAGCCTTCAAGCTTAGGCAGGATGCACCATAATCAGCACAAAGTGCTGGCTGAGATGGGCCTATCTTTGGCCGGAATGAGCTTCTCAGTCCTAAAGCAACAGCCCGGTCCAGAGCCTAAAATGGGCTAACAAATCACGCTGGCCCGACCCAAACCCATTTTGCATCTCTACTTGTAGCGAGTTCGCCACTCAAATGCAATAAGGAAGAAGTTTATCCATACTTGAGTTGGATGTTGCCCAGGACCATCTCCAGCATTGATGACAGGAATACCAGCAGTGGCTGCAGCTTTTTTAGCAGCTCCACTCTCAAAGTGCCGCATAACAATTATGTCCGAGTAACCCTCAACGGTTCTTATAGTATCTGCAAATCAAGATCAAAGTCACAAGCAATTATTGGTAAACAACACCTACAGACCTGGTAAAGTAAATGAAAGTGATTACCTTCAAGCGTTTCTCCTTTAGCTGCCGAGGAAAATTCCCGCGCATTTTCAGTTGTTAAGACTTCCCCACCTAACCGTTTCATGGCAGACTCGAAGGAAAGCCTTGTCCTAGTAGAGGGTTCATAAAAGAGGGTAGCCATCAGATAACCTTTCAGAATTTGGCTTCCTGATGAATTCTTTTTAATCTTCTCCATATCTTGTGCAACTTCGAAAATAGCATTAAGAATATCTCTATCAAACTGTTGAGCTTCAATCACATCATCAAGTTCAAACTTCTTCCCCACTGTAAAAGGTGGATTATCCGTTTTCACTGCCCGGCAGAGAATTCCATTCCTTTTTGAGTCTCTCCCTGGTTGTTCCAATTTCATCGATTCCTCATCGTGTAAGAATCTTGGATGTCTGAGATACATTGACCCGTAACAACCCAATTGTTTGCGTGTAAGATTTACATAATTGCACATGAGATTCTTGTAGGATGTCTTTGTTTCTGGAGAGCACATTCCCTCTCGGAATGAGCATGTAAACAAAGAAGAAGCAGCCATTGCCATATTCGTAAGATTGGCTCGATCAAATTAACTCCTTTTTATCAAGCACTTTCAAGTCCCTATATTTCCAAAAAAAAAACAAAAAGAAAAGAAAAAGATTAGTTCAAAAAACTGTTAAAAGGTTTTACAAATTTATGAATTCATAACTTTAAAATGTTAAACAAGCATAATGAAAACCTCATCTTTTTCACAAGAACAGAAGTTGGACATGACACCAACATCTAACATCAGAATTATTATGCCTGGCTAATCAATACTTCAATGTCCGAAATTTTAGTAACATGTAAAACATTGTTATACAAAATAGATCATATTAATTTCAACGTCAAAAACAATGTAGAAACAAAAGACCAGAACAATTAAACCCTCTTCAACTTTTTTCTAATACTTAAACATAGCAACAAAAGACACAGAAACAAAGGCACATTTTTATCAATAGCTAGAGCACCAAAGAATATATATAACTAATTAAAGCACAATTATATTATAACGTAACCTCAATCACCAAATAACATTTCCAGAGATCGGATTCATACTAGTGAAAAATTTAGTAAAGTTCAAATATTTACAGGATATAAACTTTCAGAATTGTGCAACTTTTAGAAGTTCAAATATTTACCAGAAATCCGGTTTAGAATTGAGCAACTTTAACAAACATAAATCTGACTCAGAACAATGAAAGTTTAACAAAGTTCAAACAGAGCCGGCTTAACCCTAAGGCAGGTTAAGCGGCTGCTTAAGGCCCCAAAGTTTTAGCCTACAATTTAGGCCTGTTTCTATTATATTTTTTGGGCATGTGATGTCTATGGTAGGGGGAGCTTTTTTTCCTCTGCCGGTAGGGTGAAATCCAACGATCCATATTAAATCTTAGTGAAGGTTTATGTAGTCTCATTCACATCGGATTGTAGCCTATATTTAAAATAAAATAAAAAACTGAAGAACGTAGTGTTTTTTTTAGAATGAAGAACAATAGTTTAGTACGCCCAGAAAGTAAAAACCAACCTTAAAATCATGAATTTTCCTCGCAATCCAAAACTCAGAATCTCAACAGCCCAGAAACAAACAATTCAAGCAACAATGATCAAATTATCAAATTGTATGAATTAAGACAACTCAGAAACCTTCAAATTATCAAATTTTCCTTGCAATCAACAATTCCAAAGAATTCAGACAACCCAGAAGCCAACCTTCAAATTTTCAAAATTGCTAAACTGGTTGATTTCGAAACAAGCAAATCCAAGTCCCTAAACTGGGTGATTTTAGAATCAAGAGAGGAAAAAGTGAATGAGATTATGGTTTTGTTATGTCCAGTTTCCGAATCTATTGTTCGCTCGAAAATTCCTTCATTTTCTTCTTCCCCAAACACCTCTTCTATATTCTCGTGACAAATATGAACTCTGCAAATTGTAGACATAATAATAACTTACACAAAATTCAGAAAATATTAACGATAACAATAATCATATTAGTAATAATCCATAAAGTACAAACTAGATTTCCCTTTTCCAAAAAAAAGAAAAAAAAAAACCCAAAGACTAGAGAGAAACCTGCAAATTAGGGATTGGGTCTGCAAATTTGCGTTGGGGAAGGAAGGTTTTTTTATTTTTATTTTTATTTTTTATTTTTTAAATCCAATTCAGAACTGTGAAACTTTCATTAAAGTTTACGTCTTTACATACAATTCCTCTCAAATGGACGGCACAAGGAGAAAATTTTCAACTATGGAAAACAAAACACAGAAAAAATGAGGTTAACACTCTGAAAAATAATTAAATTAAGAGACAAAAAAAAAATCTTAAACAAAAGAAGAACTCCGGCTCGTAGAACCATGAAAAAAGAAAAAGAAGCTTTGGCTTTGGTTAGTTGGCTAGAAAATCGGAAGTCATATTCCAAAATGGAAAACCAACATTAACAAAATCAAATAAATAACAACTGATTTTAGTTAAGAATTGTAGGAAAATACCAGGGAAACTTACTCGTTGAGTTATGTCGGAGTGTCTTTTCTCTTTTCTGTTTGTTTGCCGGGAAAAGTAATGGGAAAGTAAAACCTTCAAAGAAAGATAGGGTTTAAGGGGTAAACTAGTAAATAGAAAAGGAAAACAGAACGTTGTCGTTTTGTCATTGACATCACTCTATTTTGTTAAATCATAAAGAGACCCCTCGTTTAAAATGTATTATACTAACACCCTCGAGTTAGACAATTTACATGTACATCTTAAAGCCCGTTTGGTTCCGTCCCAAAACCAATTTTTATGATTTCAGAGAAATGAATAATGGGAAAATGTAGTAAAGAGTAAATTTATAAAAACTAAATTAAGTAAATTATAGATTTTAAAACCATCTAAATTAAATAAAAGTAAATTGTAGATTTTAAAACTATTTATTAAAGTAAATAGTATATTTTAAAAGACATTTACAAAGTAGACTATTATTTATTTCAAAGAGTTTTAAAATCTGCTATTTATTTAATTTAGTTTTATAAATTTATTATGTATTATAGTTTTTCTAAGATAATTACCTGTAACATTATCTAATATTCCCTAAGCCTGTAGCGAGAGGAGAAAATAGGCTCATTGCTTATTAGATGCGTAGATTACACATTAGGGTCTCGTTCGCTTTACAGATTCGAGTTTTCAATTTAAACTGAGGTATAACATTTTCTGAGAGTTTTTACCTGTAGAAATATGAAATGAAAACTCAAATTGGTGAAATGAACGAGACCTTAATTAGTGTCCAACCAATCAAATCACACTACATTATCCTATGATAAGTATACAAAATTAATTAAAAAATAATTTAAATTTTTTACATGACATGATGTGAGATGATTGGTTATACACTAATTAAGACACTAAAATTAGACAGAATATCTAACTCCATAAATTCTGGCTATGCCCAAACCAAAGATTGTAAGTCCCAACTTAATTCGGATAATATGAATTAATTTAAAGAAGCTATGAAATGGTTTTTTTAAACTGCAAAACAACCTAAGAACTTAGATGTATATACGAGTGTAACGAAATCTCCATTTGGGTGCAGCAGGTGGTGGTTGGTAGTGGGCTAAAAAATAAAATAAAATAATTAAAACAAAATAAAAAAGTAAACACAATTGTAAGTTTTTGTTGCCAGTAAATAGATTTACTTATCTATAGCAGTCCCACGTCGTATACAACCGACAAACTTTTAACATAAATAAGAGTTTTTCGTGTGAGATAAAGAAATAAAGCTATCGTTAGTTTGTTATATTTATTTTTTCAATCTAATTTAATTTTAACCGGATTCAATGGTTAGAAAATTAATCCTATTAATAAAACGGTCTACGAAGAAACTCCCTACAACATAAATACTTGAATCTATAAGTGGACGTTTAGTTCATAGATTCAGAATCATAATTCATAACTATTTTTATTTTATGCGTGTTTTTTGTGAGAGAAAAATATTGTAGAGAACCATGAATTATGATTCAAAATCAGGGACGAATACAGGAAACAAACACCCCCTAAGTTTAACTGAAAGTACTTTTTTACTTTTTAATAATATACCAACGGTAGTGCTAATGCCAATGTCAAGTCATTCAGATACTTATCTGTGGCGAAATTGATGTCGACCCATACGAATGTGGTGAGAATGTGGTGAGCTTGTGGAAAGGACAATGAAGAATGCTACGAGAGATGCTTTCAAAGGTTATCTACCGTAAGTTAGGTCTCATTCATTTTATCAATTTGAGTTTTCAGTTTTAGATTTCTATAGTTAAAAAGCTCTCAGAAAATATCACATCTAATTTTTTTTGCTAAGTTAAAAACTTTAAAAAAATATCACATCTCAATTCGAATTAAAAATTTGAATCTGCGAAATGAATGAGGTTTAAAACTTTTCATAAGTTAAGACACCAAAATTTGGCCAGAAGATCTGGATCCAGAATTTATGCTTTGGTGACATTCTTATTTGGATTCAAAAATGGCAAACTTGTAGCCGTTGATACCGCTAGCATGACGTTTACTGGTTCCCCAGGTTTGACTTCTAGAATGATATGCACCCGCAATTAGAGGAAAGGAAGTTGTAGAAACTTATGACCCGTTTATTTTACTGATTTGAGTTTAGAATTTAAATTTTGTTATAGTAAAAAGTTCTCACAAACAGTCACATTTAACTTTTTTATTACAGTAAAAAATTTTCACATAAAGTTATATCTCAATTCAAATTAAAAGCTCGAATCAACGAACTAAACAGACCTTAATTTAATCACGTAATTAATGAATAATAAAGAAGCACGAAATATTTGTGAATGCCAATAAACTCTTATCATCTTTTTTGGTCCGTGCTTGTAGTAGTACTTTTGATTTATCATATTACAAGTGTCTCACATGAGGACAAGTTTTCTGTTGGTAGTTGTAGAAGCTTCCAAAGGACAATCAACCCATTAGTTACATTGTTTTTCAAGACATTGTATTGGGGGACTCACCAATATTGGGGGCGTTTTATACGTGGCAATATCAGAATCATGATAAAAAAAATAAACATTCAATTAATTTAATAAAAATTTGACCGGTGAATATAAGATATCTGAATAATAAGATCGAAATATATTAAAATTTGAACTTAAAATTTTCTGCTATGATATCTTTTAAGTTTATTGATCCATCTTAAAAACTTAAATTATTAAGAAGTGGATAAACAACAATTTTTATGTTTCAACACAGAAATCCTTCTTTAAATCTTGCTAGTGTTAGAAAACACAATGGGTTTACTAGTCTATGCCTACAAGTATACCACATATCATTATCTTTCATGTCTTTAATGTGAAACCTATTCTTAATCTTACATGTTTGAAAAAAGAAGGCAAATATTTTTTAGAGCGCGTGAGTCTGAATTTTTATTTTTTATTAATATTTTTTTAATAAATAATTATATTAGTTAAAATTGTATTAATCAATAATAAAGGATAAAAATTCAGATTCATACAGTCTAGTGATAAATTTAATGATTTTCTCTATATGTTTTCTTTATGGCTATGCTCTTCTTACAATTAAATCCTATGGATTCCCTGATCAAATCAATCTCTCTTAATAAGTTTTAGTCATATATAGGGAAGTGCCTAAATTTGACAAAAAATGACCTTTTTTTTTTTTTTATTTGGCTTCGTAATTGTATTGTTCTTCCACTATAAGTATTGTTATACAATATGGGTTTTACCACTACAAGCAATAAAAAAAAAAAAAAAAAAGAACCCCTAGCTTGAAGCGATTAAAGGTGTATTAAGAGAGACATGGTCAACTTCTAATCTACTCAGTTTAGCAAAAACTCCAACTAATGGAGCTGTATTATAAGTGCATGCTTCGGTCTGCATGTAATTCCACCTCTCATCTCTAAACTGATCATCACTGTCGGGCCCACCGACCAGGGCCCCATCTAGCACATTGGGGTTAGGATCATGGCGAGTATACCAATTATCATACCCCTGCGTGCACCCAATAAATCCCTTATTCTTCTTGTATGATTCAATAGATGCTCCTCTATGGTGCACCCTTTTAGGGTAGTTTAGGCCATAGCCCACTAAGTAGCTCGCAGCCATCGGATTAGAACCCAAGATGTAATCAATCTGTGATTTGGCAAAGGAGAAGATTTCTTGTGGGCCCACCATCCCTTTTGGGCAATCAAGCATCTGATTGGTGGTTCCCAAGTAATCAGAGTAGACCGTGAGTAGAAAGGCTGCGTTGGAGACGTATTGCATGTTGTTCCATTGGCGGGTGTACAGTAAGCCCCCTGGGGTGCGTCGCACGTTGGTCACATTGTTTTTGTTAAGGCAAGCACATATGTAATGCTCACCTTTTGAACGATATTCTTCAAGCACGTGCTTGTGCTTAATATTGTGCCTTTCTTCCTTCAACAACTGCAGAAAAGAAACGTACATGGGAATTAAGGAATGACATTAAAAAAAAAGTGTTTTAAGTAATGAACAAAGGTAAAAATTCTCTTTAAGAGCTTAGATCACACAAAAGTCTAGATCTTATGTCACAATGTGTATCTATGTGTACAAGAAGAAATGGGCATGATCGAAAAGAAGGCACAAAAAAAAAAAAGAAAAAAAAATTAAAAATCTTATTTTACGCTATTGATAGGAACTATTATTTTTAATTACTAATTAGTTTTTTAATGCTCAAATTTTTGAGTATTTGCACTAAAAATTTATCGCACACGACACAATTATTCCGAAATTAGACAGTCGAAAAACTTATCTAATAGTAAAACAATTGTTACTGATACGGTAAAATAACAGTTCCTACTATGAAAGTTCCATGAAAAAAAAGGGAGAGCTCAATTATATACCATTGAAGCAATGATTTGAACACCAACATACTTGACATCCCAACTAAACTCTTCCATGGTCCAAGTAATCCCTCCAAAAGCATAAGCATTTTCCAAAACATACTCCAAATATTGCTCTTTGCTTGTGGCTTTGTATAGCCACAAAGCTGCCCATAATAACTCATCCATGTAGCCACTTACTGAAGTGTAATATCCCTTGGCCACTCCAATACTCTCATCATATTTTCCTCTGTATTTGTCACCAAACTCAAACAACTACAAAACCACCAAAAGTGATAATAATATAAGCAAGGAGTGATAATAAAATTAAAAAAAAAAGTACTTTGGATAATTTATGACACTTCCAATAAGTATATTATACCAACTAAAACCATTTCAGTTTTGATAAACAGTACATACCAACGTAACTAATCCTGTTAATAAGATAAAAATAATCTCATTAACTAACTTACCTGTTGTGCATGGTGTAATAGTAGTTGGGAGTAATGTGGATTTGTTTCCCTAAACACAACGGAGGCCGCGGCCATCGCCGCGGAAGTTTCTCCGGCGAGGTCCGATCCGGGGCTGCTCTCGTCCACCTTGTAGGCTTGCCGTGACGTTGTCATGTCCTCCGGCCGCTGCCAGCAGTAGTGATCAGTGTCACCATCACCAACCTGAAAAAAGATAAACCATTATTAAGGAATTAATCAATCCCAATTAACACCGCCAAAATTGTTGGAACAAAATTTTCAACATGACCAATGTCAAATCCACGTGCCGCCGCGAGTGAGACACGCGCCAATCACGGTATCAACTAATTGACTTCTCTCGAGTTCAAAAAGCAGATTTCCCGGTGAGACACGCGTTCAAGCGCGTGGGGATTCTCCAGTATTTTGTCCAATTACCTCGGCCCATAAAACGTTGGGGTGAGTATGAGCCTTGATGAAGTAATCCGTCCCCCACTTGATTGCTTCCAGCGCGTGAGTGTACTCGCCGGCATCTTTAATTTGTTTTCCATATTCAATAACACCCCAAGAGAGCATTGTTATGGTAAATGCCATTGGCAAACCAAATTTCACATTGTCACCGGCATCATAGTACCCTCCCACCAAGTCCACCTGAATCCCAACAAAAAAAAAGCTATAAATTTGTTAATTCCCAGAATAAACGGGGATATTAGCAAAAACCTCTTATGTGTTTTTAAGAATGTTGTACATATTCCTTAAGTTTTACAAATAATGTTAAAACTTCTAAGGTTTACAGCATTTCTGAAAACATAGAATGGTTATAACATTTCGATAAAATACGGCGGGAGATTTTCGAAATAATGTATTGTACAAACCCCTTGTTCAAGGCCATCGTCGAGGCCGGAATGGTGGCGCCAAGTGACCCTTTGGTTGTGGGGTAAGTGTCCCGAGCGTTGAGACTCAAAGTAGAGAAGGCTCTTGGAGAGGGCTTGGCCGTAGAAGTGGACGGATTGGCATGAAGAAATGATGGCAAAGAAGGATAGAAGAGGAAGCCATTGATGAAGAAGAAAATTAGGGGTTCCTTCCAAGGCTATACCTTGCTTCTTCTTGTGCTTCATTTGGCCTCTCTCTCTCTCTCTCTCTCTCTCTCTCTCTCTCTCTCTCTCTCTATATATATATATACACACACACATATATACATTTATATATCCGTGCTTGGCACGTGATTGGCAAGGATTGGGTGTGGTTGAGAACATATGGACTTGAGTAGATGTCACGATGTTATTAGTTTTTGCAAGAGTCTTTATAAGACCTTGTTTTATTGTTAGGAATTTCGAGATGGATCTATTCTTACGTAATCTATACTCGAGTGCACTTGATGTATACCTCAAATTTGGTCATATATATCTGCAGCCTAGACTTCAAACATATGACCTTAATTATCATCAAAATATGTTGGATTAAATGGAATAATGCATGGAATGGTATATAGTGAGGAATCCTAATTCCTTTTAGCAATTGTACATGTCCCACTGTCCCCAATCATTATCATCATCAATATATAGATGTTATTATTATTTTGAGATTTATTGTATTACGATTTAAGACTTTATTCTTTGCATAACTCAAGTCACAAATCAAGTTTTATCTCTCACAAAAATTCAAATTTAACTTTTTTATTATATGCAAACATACGCTTAATTAGAATATTTTCATGCCTTGAAATTTCATTTTGACATCGTGCTACTTAAAACTTCAAATATATTTCTATACGTAACTTACGTTGATAATAACACGTGATTTTGTAGTTCACCAAAGAAAAAAAAAACACATGATTTTGTAGCACTATTTATTTCGTTAATTTCATGACACATGGTTTCCAAGGTGCGATTTAGTAACTGTATTGACGACGAGGAAGTTTATATATAGACCCCAATATTGAGTGCAATGTATCTAGAAGATCACTTCCTTGATTAAACAAAGAGAAAAAAAATTTCCTCTGTAAATGCAATATAGATCATTGAACGCAAAAATATAATTAACTAGAACGAGTATAATAAACTGCATCACAAAGTATGAGAGTCAAATCTTTTTTTTTTTGTTTTTGTCTTTTTTTCTTTTAAGATTAGTTGGAGTGAGCACCAATTGGCAGGCTAACAATTTGTGTTTGTGTATCGTGTTCTGCTGACACGATTACGAATTAGTGTCAATACGAACACGACACGATTAATAAATGCGTTAAGAACATAAACACGAACACGTAACATTTATTACATTGGTAACACGATACGACACGCGAACACTTTTATTAAATGAGTCGTGACGGACTGACATTAATATGATATGTTTATGATCCAACTAACAAAAAATAATGGATTTTTAATGAAGAGAAAATGTTGAAGTTATATATCATATTCAAAACTACTATTAATTGACTGTTAAAGATACTTTATAGTTAAATTAAGCAAGCATATGATAACAAAAATATAAATTCTCTAAAACTTCATAGTAATTAACACACATAAAAATATCTAATATTAAATATATACATGATAGTAATAAGTTATCATATATAAATGTCTTAAGCGTGTAAAGTGGGCTGACATAAATCCAGTTTATTTATTTTCGTGTTATTCGTGTCAACTTATTAACAGCCTAATTATTAAACACACGGTCTAAATTTATTTATCTCATGTCGTTTTCCTACCGCTCGAAATTGCCGGCCCTATCAATTGGGATGTAATTTCAATTCAAGTTTTAGTAAAGTGAAAGAAAAAGTTACTAGGAGGGAAAATATGGATAACTTATTTATCTTTCCTTTTTGATAATAAACCAACAGATATATCGCAAGGATGAAAAATTGATACCGGTGAAAATATTAGTACTCCATATTAAAAGAAATTTTGAGAAAAATATTGATATCGATAGAAATATCGAAAAAAATTATGGAAACTAGGAATATTTGTATTAACTAACACTTAATGTTTTTTTTGATATTTTAGAATATAAAAAACATAAAAAAATATATAAATTAATATGTTTATAAAAAACAATACACTAGGACCTCTGCAATGTTGATACTTTTACCGGCATTGACCTTAATTTTTCTTAAAATTTGTGATATTTCTCTGATATTTTTGAAATTTCCATCGGAATTTCAGAATTTTTAAGGTTATAATATATCTTTTGGGTGTAAAAACTGTTTCACCCAAATTTTTGATAAATTTTGATAAATATAGTAGAAATTCTTTGACAAAGAAAAATATTTCGGCACCTTAAATTTACTGAAATTTCAGTGAAAATTTTGAAAATAACGGAGAAATTTTCGTCCTAATGACTCACGTTGTAGCCATTAGTCTATGTTTTTTATTTTTTTTATTTTTTATTTTATTTTTTTAGCAAATGTACATGTGCTAGTAACCTTCATCATTATCTTCATCAATATAAATATTATATTATTATTATTATTCTAAGATTTATCTTATTTTGCCTTGGCTTTGGAACTATTTAATACGAGACGAAAAGAAGCTCTTTTCTCATATTATTTTTATGCTTTGAAATTTCATTTTGATATCCTGCTACTTAAAACTTAATATATTTATGTGGTTCGCACCATTTCTCTTTTGTACAGGGATAAAAAAAAAAAAAAAACTTGTGCTCTTCAATTACGCAACTTACATAACTTATCTTGATGCGTGATTTTGTAATTCACAAGAACAAGAAACACATGATTTTATAGCGCTATTTATTTCATTAATTTTATGATATGCACATGGTTTGCAAGACGACTTAGAAATTATATGTAATTCCTTGATTAACAAAAAAAAAAAAAAGTCTCCTATGTAAATGTAATATATAAATCAATAAATACAGAAATATAAGTTAGCTAGCACGAGAATAATAAACTGCATAACAAAGTATGAGATTCAAAGCTTAAAAAAAAAAAAAATATAGCGGGAATATGAGCACCAATTGGATATAAATTCAAGAAAGTTCGCTGATTTGAGTTTTTAATTCGAGTTGAGATGTGATTTTATGTGAGAGTTTTTATTGTAGTAAAAAAATTAGATGTGACTGTTTGTGAGAACCTTTTGCTGTAATAAAACTCAAATTTTAAACTCGAATAAGTGAAATGAACAAGGTCTGAGTAAATTGAAAAAGTTATGAGGAAGGAAAATATATGGATCACCTATTTATTTTTCCTTTTTGCTAATAAATCAACAGATCATATATGTTTCCTATTTGCTGATAAATCACCAGATATATCGCTCCTCATAGTTCACATTGAAGTGTACCAAGCAAATCCCACATGCGTGTGACTCAAGTTAGGCAAACAATCTTTGACAGGAAAAAAATAGCAGAGTATAATAATAATGTTAATTTTGATTTGATTTACAAAATAATATAATATAATTCCTTTCAACTATTAATGTTATATTTACTTTTTTAAAATTAATGTAATTCTCTTTATCTGTATTTATTAATTGTCTTTGTCTTACTTTTTTTATTTTTATTTTTTATGATGTTCATTGAATAAGAACAAAACTTCTGTAACACAAAAGCAACTGAATGCGATTAAAAAAAATTATATGTGAATAATGATACCTTAATATAATTAGCGTCCCAATGTTGAATTCATCAGTATAATTTATTGCAAAGCTATTCCCAATGTTAGCATCCAGCGTTATTAGAAACAATATAAAATATAAAGAGTAAATAACATAAACTAATATTATAAGGAATTTTTTGTTATTAAAAATACAATTTTTAGTAGGGGTGTTCACGGATTGCAATTCGCGTATTAAAAGTCAATCCGTGTTCGATCCAAAACCTTTGGAGATTCAAAACCTTTTGGATTTTGCTGATTGGATACACATATTCACGGATTTTACAGATTAGGTTCACAGATTTCACGAATTATGACCTTTAAAATTATAAATTAATAGACATCCATATAAAATAAAACAACATGAAATCTTCATCATTGATCACAACTCAAAGTTTGTGCATGTATTATTAAATATTTTATGAATATCATTGAAAATTTTACAACTATTTATGTAACCTTAAATATGGTATATAAGTGTTATATACTAGACGATAATATTTAAGGATAATAATCGAAATGAGTCCGTAATGAATTTAATTAAAGTTTAGAATCTTTAATTAAAATATTATTAATACATGTCATTCCCATTAAAATAGAATGAGCTTATCCACACCGTTGATATGAAGAGATGTCGAATGAGTGTATTTTACGATTATGTAAGATTGGGACACAAACACAATTTTACACCCCAAATGACATGTATAATTTTTTATACTAGTATAATTTATTTTGTCTTGTAAAAAAATGGTTTTAATAATTTCAAAAGTATCTTAAATGTCAATTCAACTCATGTTCGTTAACTGTTACAAAAAAAAAAAAAGTAAATGTATAAGTACCTATTACTTGATAATGAGTAAGGGATAAACTCGGGCATAGAGATAAGCACACATATAAACTTGTCTTTTAACTAGCAAATGTATTCATGAAAACTCTATTATCATTTTCAAAAGTAAAGTTTATTGTCTAATGATCTTGTCATTTTAAAAGTGCAACAATTTCGTTGACATATGCTTTAATTGAGCACATTCTTGTTGTCGTATGTGATTAATATTAAATCCATATTAATCACTATTTGAGTACCACAAGCTCTCAAAATTGCCACCGGCTGTCCTAATCATTTTAAGATTGACCCCTTCTAGGAGGGTATTTGCCAACTCAAGATATTCTCAACCACCTTAAATTGTTTTCTGTCGACAGCTATATTTTACTTCATTCAAACAGTTGTAAAATCAAATAGTTATTAATTTTTTTTAAATTTTCTTCTTTACTCTACTATGATTCTTATACTATCTTATACTCATAAAAATCAATACCAATATATATATATATATATATATTGATATTGGGGTTTTTATTCTATACCATAAAAATTAGGGTTTTTAACGTAATTCATCATCCCGAACTTGTTATGGTTTAACAAATTACCCCTCAAAATTTTGATTTTAACAATTAACTCTTCAAATTTATAATATTGTTGCAATGTTTCCATTTTAATTGGCTCAAATGTTTTTATAAGATTTAAAGGATTAAAAGTTAAAGAATTGAAAGATTTGTGTTACATTCGAATTAGGATGTTAGAATTTTTCATCAAACATGCATTTTTTATGTTAATTTAATAAAATTATCGTTATAATATGACATATTGTAACAATTTTATAAGTAAAAGGGTAACTTGTCAAAATTAAATATTTACAGATAAATGTGTAAAATACCCTAAAAATCACATAGAAGAGTGAATTCAGAATATCTAAAGCAAATACAAATTTTGTAGTAGAATACAAAATATATCCTATTCGAATTGAAACCAAACTCAGTGAAGAGTCCATATTGGAGGAGTAATTTGCTCAACCCACCAAATAACTCTTAAAAAAACAATAAAAATAAAACACCAAGAGAATTCACTTTCTAGTTTCTATAAATACTACAAAGCCACGCGCAAAACACGGCGAGTGGACTATAAATTCTAATTTTGTATCATAATTTTAAAAACTATGATAGATATGGAATTTTTAATTATCTTTATCCGAATATACCACCATCATCTCAAGTAAATGATTGGAGAAATTCACAGTTTCTAATTCATAAAAATACAGTGGGAAGGGATCAACAAACCTTCATGTTGCACATTCATAATTTTGTTCAATATTATTCAAATAACATCTAATAATACCAATATTGTTTAAATTAAGATGAGATCCCGACTATGTTTGAGCTTCATAGAACTTCATTTTAATATTAAAAAATGTAATATGTATGAGATTCTTTTATGTAAAATTTATTTATTTATGTATCTTTTTAATGTTGATGTTATTAAAAAGTATCAAAAATATGTTTTAATGTAAATTTTCTTCATTTTCATAAATTTTTTTTGATATTGTCACTAATATCGATATTTTTTTAAATATTTTTGTAAGACTGGAGTATCAATATTTCTACGGACAGTTAGTTTTTCATCGTTGTTGCTGTGTAGTACAACAAAATTTCCACTTTTGTCTTCTTATGTGCAGTACTCTCTCTCCCCTCTCTTTCTCTCTCTTCATCTTTTCTTGCGTAGTACAAACACACAACCAAAACTATACAAACACACAACCAAAACTATACAAACACACACAGAAACCAAAACTACAAATACACGCGCGCGCGCACACCCAAACACACACAACCACAACCAAACCAATATTCATCAACCCCATTAATTCGCACCTTCCATTTCCTTCCCAAATGCCTCGTCTCCTCATTTTCTCTCTCCTCCTTCTCTCTCTCTCTCTCCCCTCCTTAGCTCACAGCGGCCACCACGACGACGGCGGCGACGAGAACGACGCCGTACCCACCTCTTCTCTCCACTCCACGTCCCTAATACTGACCAAAATATGGTGTTTGATACTGATTTTCGCTGCCACTTTTATCGGCGGTTTGTCGCCGTATTTCCTGAAATGGGACGAGAGGTTTTTGGTGTTGGGCACGCAGTTCGCCGGCGGAGTGTTTCTGGGCACGGCTCTTATGCACTTCTTGAACGACGCCAATGAGGCTTTTGAGGATTTGACGACAAAGGAATATCCTTTTGCGTTTATGTTGGCTTGTTTTGGGTTTTTGCTCACTTTGCTTGCGGATTGTGTCGTTTCTCATGTGTTTGATAAGGAGATAAACGGTGGGAATGGCGATGTTGAGGTTGGAGGTAAGTGGGTTTTTGTGTTCTGTTTGCTTGATGGGAAAATGGGGTTTCTTTGTTTTTCACTCTGTTCTGTTGGAATTAAAGATTTGGTTTCTCTTCTTTTTTCTCTTTTTGGAAACAAGAGATACGCGTTTTTGTTTTACTCTTACACTTGGAAAAATGTATGAATTTGTCATAGTTTGGTGAATTTAAAGACTATATTGGTAAAAGAAAAAAATTGGGGCTATTTTGTAATCTAAAAAGTTTGAGGGAGAAATGTGCCGAAAGGCTATTACTTTTTGAGAGCCATTTGATGAAATGACATAATCAGAAAGTTTCTAGCAGCAAAATAAAACTATGATTGATCCGTTTGGTCAATTTTGATTAGGTCTTGATGGAGTCCATAGGATTTTGATTTTCTTTTAAATGAAAGGTTTTCTTACAGAACTTTGATGATTGAACGTGTTGGTTTATTTATTTATTTACTAGTATTATTTTTATTTTCTATAAACAATGTTTCTAAAGAGTTAATCGCGTTCGAATGCTTTGTTGTAATTTTTATAAAATAAATATCAAAAGGCTAATTAATCTCAACGTGTGTGTGTGTGTGTGTTTGTCTGTTGATATCATATTAAAATTTATCTTTCTTTGTTTTTTGTTCTTCATTGCAGGGAGTATTGAGAAGGGCAAGGCTGGACAAAATGGTGGAACCCCACAAAGCCATTTCCAGGTGTTAATATTTGAACTTTATTTTTATCTTTTATTAATTTTAGGAAGTGTAATTTAAGACATAACGTGTTATAGCTTTAGTTTTATGTTTATGAGATTCTCCTTTATGCCTCAACAGAGCCATGACACTAAACCCCATGCAAATCCAGCTGCTAGTGTTGCAACTGTTGGTTCATTAGGGGACAGTATTCTGTTGATTGTGGCTCTATGTTTTCACTCCCTTTTCGAGGGAATCGCCATCGGAGTAGCGGAGACAAAAGCCGATGCTTGGAAAGCTCTTTGGACTATTTCTCTTCACAAGATATTTGCAGCCATTGCCATGGGAATTGCCCTCCTCCGGATGATCCCGAACCGTCCTCTGTTATCATGCGCAGCCTATGCATTTGCCTTTGCCATTTCTAGTCCGATTGGTGTGGTAATCGGGATAATAATTGATGCCACGACACAAGGTCCCGTGGCTGATTGGATCTTCGCGATATCCATGGGCTTGGCTTGTGGGGTGTTCATCTATGTGTCCATAAATCATCTTCTAGCCATGGGCTATACCCCTCAGAAAACGGTTTATGTGGACACTCCTTTTCTCAAGTTTTCGGCTGTGTTGTTTGGTATTGGCGTTATTGCTGTTGTGATGATCTGGGACACTTGAAATTAAGTACTGGTCTAGTATTTTGCCATTAGTTTGCCTGTGATAGCCACTGAGACAGGGAAGAAGGTATTGTTGTGTTGTGAAAATTAATTCTTAGTGCAATGCAATGCTATACGGAAATATAGTCAGTGTAATACTACTAAAGAAATCTAATTTTTTTCTTGGGATATTGTCTATATCCCCCAATTTTTTCTTGCCTGTGATAGCCATCTTTTCTGCAATGAAAACTCAAAAAGTTGAAAATGAAGCAAAAACTATTTGCATGTAAATTACATATAAAACAAGAAAAACCACAAGTCTCAATCAATTCTATTAGAAGTGATTCTCTCTTTCCTTGCCCCTTGTCATTTCTCACTCGCAGATATTTTTCGTAGAAGTGCTTCGAAAATTGGAAAGTATACTGTTCAAATCTGAAGCAGGAGCAAAACATGTACAATAAATCAAGAGCTCAAAACATGCAACAGATACAAGTAAACAAAGAGATCAAAAGCACACAACAAATCAAACAATCAAGAAGTCAGAATTTGTTAACGGGGTTTGGCCAAAGAACTGGCTACATCCCCGGGACTCAGTGTGCAGAGTCTGATCTTATTGCAAGGATCCAAATTACACACTCAAAATGCCTAAGCAAAACAGACTAAAGCCAACAGAGTGAACCAGTGAATTACATCGATGATCAAGTACCCTTACTTATACAGATACAACAATCTCTATATAATTACATAAAAGACAACATTGACTTGTAGTCCGAGCAATCGGCATTTGAGATCCAAATTATGCAGCACATCAGCAACATTAACTCTAACATTACAGATCAACAATGCAGCCTGCAGAAACTAAAGGTGGCACATTTTATATTAAAGAGTTTGAACTATAACAAAGGGTTCATAAGAAAACTAGGATTAGTTTTCGAGAAAATTCTTACCAATTCATTCGCTAGTTCAAGAGCAAAATACAGTGGCACAAGTCCCCTGCTTCAACAGAAGCGAAAACTAGTGATGCAATTTCACTTGTTTTTCTGTTTCGATTTCACCACCTTCTTCTTTAGAATGCGTCATGTACAATTGATAAATATTCCAAAGATGCTTAACTTGTACTAAGAATTGGCAAATCTCGAAGGCAAGTTGCACAACCCATGATGCTGCAGCTCCTAGAAAGTGTCCTGCTGTAGAAAGTGTCATGCTGAAGCTAAAAATAAGGTAACATGGTACGATTGAGAGATTAAGCAAAAACAGAAAGGGGATTACACAAAATAAGGTTCTGACCTCTGAATATTTAAGAAGAAACATTAGTAGACATTCCTCCTGGAGCCTTGCGTGTGGCTGATTCTGATACATCTGCAGAGATTAATCACATCCATCGGTTTGTTCTAAGGTCACGAATTCCTCTATGATTCTTATATTAGACTGTTGATAACAAAATAAAAAGAAAGTACCACAATTAGAAAGCTAGTTCCTCTCTAATGTTTCAATGCCATTCGTGAGGAAACGTAGCAGACAATCACTCGTTCCAAAATCTGTTTAGTAGTTGCAATAGTGGTTTATGACAAGATGAAAAATACAAGACAGTCTGCATAAGATCTTGGTTGAGTTATAGAACCTTACAGAGAAACATTTATGAATTATTGGAAATTCTAATTTTTTATCATCTATATAAGAAAATGGTATAAATCTTTTATAAGATAATGTGAATGTGTCATACTCTAGTGGTACAAAAACTAAATAACAAATTATTGACAATTTCTAAATTCAAAGACGACTTAGATTTGCAGCAACATAATGGACAAAAGATAATTTTGAATGGAGCAACATAATGGACAGCAATTCAGTTCAAATCAAAATTTCATCATAAACGACTAGTAGTAAAATATACCAAAAATACAAGATCCTGAGTACCAACAAATGTAAGAGCAAATTAATCAATTCTTATTAAGTAAAATGGAACAAAATTCACAATGGAAAGATGAAATTTTCAAATAACCTCCACAAACTAACTCTAAGAAAATTCACACAGAAATATGAAAAGCAAAGCAAAAAAACAAGTGTCTTAACTTGTGTACAAAAAGAAGAAGAAGAACGCTAAAGTAACAGGGAAATATATATAGAAGAAAAAGAAACAAATTTATCAAATGTTATTAACTAAAGTAGAACGAAATTTAATATTTATAATACCTGAAGAGATGATTGGAGCACACTGAGGATGGGGAGGGACAGAAATGCATAATGCTTTCTCATACTTTTTCCAAATTGATTGTTATGTTGGGGATGTGCTGAATCTTGGGCCAATCTTCCCCTGTTCCTCTTTTGCACCGCTCATTTAACAGAGGACAATTCAAGATGAATAAACAAGTAAGAGAACGGGGAATCCCTTTTTCTGGCAAGCTCTCTAATTCTATGCAGTTAGATATATCCAATTGTTGGAGGGAGGTGAGTTGCTGAAATCCTTTTCCGTTTAGGGCTTTAAGGTTTCTGAAGTCACAGATTATAAGAGAAGTCAAAGTGGATGGAAGCAGCCCTTCCTCTGGAAATGAATCCACCGCTTCTTCAAATTGACATCCATCGAGCCATAAGCATTGAAGAGAGGAGAGTCTTTGCAAATCCCAATAGTTGAGTATTGGGCAACTATTGATTAGAAGTGCCTTTAAATTAGAGGGCAAGCCCATTGTTGAAAATGACTCTAATCTTGGACAAACCACTAAACTTATAAGTTTAAGAGAGGGACATGCGGAATCAATCTCTACTTGACTTATTGGAAATACACTCACCATTTCTACACATTTACCAATTTCAATTCTCTCCAAGGAGGGAAAACAACCAGCGGGTAGTCCAACTTTTAGTTTCTTACAGGATCTGAAAAATATATCCTCGAGACGAGGGAAAAGTTCTCCTCCTTGCTCAACTCCAGCAAATGACCAATTCTCCAACAGATCCATATTACAAATTATTAAGCTTTCTAAGGATGGAAATGGCTTTGTCAAGGAAGTACCATAAAAATCATCTCCTATGCTTTCCAACCCATTCATATACTCAATCCTTAGCTTTCTGAGGGAAGGTAGTTGCCCAAATGAGGGCAACAAGCAACAACGTTCACAATGAATCAGAAAAACTTCAACCAAGTCACTAAATGATTTATGTGCTACCCAATCTGGGAATATTGTACCCCTGTAACCTCTGATTTCGAGTTTCTTCAGCTTTCCATGCGGTTTCAACGCATCAAGCACTTGTCTTTCTTTTGTTGAATCATCAATCTCTCCATACTCCCATTCTAAAATAAGCTCAGAAAGATGCTCTTTGTTCTTCAAATCAGCCTGCTTCACGTCCCCAACATCCACCACGTTTTCAAGTCCTGAAATGCAAAGACTTCCACGCAAACACTGTAGCTCTCCCAACTCTTTGATCCTAGAGCCACCATTTTTGCCCAAGACAAAATCACTTAACGTCTGTAGATTTTTCAACTTGCACATCTGTGGCGGCATCTCTTTTAATGGCGTTCCTTTGATCACGAGATGACGTAGGTTGATTAAGCAACACATGCTAGTTGGCAATTGTGTAATTTCTACACAATTTAACAACAACAGTGTTTGCAAGTTGTATAGAGTACAAATTGAACTTGGAATTTCTTTGACCTTCGATTGAGATAAGTCCAAGTACCTTAAATGTTTCAGATTACCAATTGAATCTGGCAATTCATTGATATAAGATTCAGCTAGAGAAAGAACTCTTAGGCATCCTCCAGCTCTTAGCAATAGTTCATGAAGGATACTTTGCGTCACCTTTGAATATGGCAATGCTAGGAATGTGCGCAAGCACTTGAGTTTGCTCAAACCCTCTAACTCTCTCAAGTCTGTGGACTTTTTTCCATATGAAAAATGACCAGTCTTGTTCATAAGGTTGCATGAGTGATCATTACAGCCATCTGATAAATGACAAAACTCACCCGACACACTTACAGCCAAATCATGGATTAGGTCGTGCATAACGAGAGTTGATTTATCCCAACTAGATTGCTGGAAGTATGATCTTGCTTTCAATGCATTCAAGTACTCTACTCCAATATCTTCCATCCGTTTTCCTTCTTGAGGTTGCAAAAGCCCCTCTGCCATCCACAACCAGATTATGTAATCTGTATCGCTTTCACGAAATGGATAATCTTTTGGAAATATTGATAAGTAAGCAAAACAACGCTTCAGATGTGCTGGTAGAAAATGGTAGCTCAAACACAACGCTGGAAGAATTTTGGGGTTGTGATTTTCCTGAAACTTCAGCTGCCATATGTCACTTCGCAATATCAATCCCCATTCTTCTGGATGTGTAGAGCGTAAAACACCAGCAATAGATTTTACTGCCAGAGGAACGCCCTTGCACCTTTCCACAATTTCAATGCCAATTTCTTGCGAATCCGCCACTACACTGGATTCCGTATTGTCAGAGACATGCTTTCTAAACAAGTGCAAACAGTCATCATTAGATAATGTCTTCAGGTCATAAGCTCGAACATTACGGATCTTTGATGCTACGATCATACTCCGAGTGGTCACAATGACTCTGCTTCCTTGCGCATCAGATTTTAAAGGGCTCTGTAAAAGCTCCCAAAATTGATAATCCTCATTCCAAACATCATCAAGAACATAAAGAAATTTCTTCGCCATCAAAAACTTCTTCAATTCTTCTTGAAGGTCATACAGGTCCTTCGTATCAGAGTTTCTTTTGGAGGTTTTCCCGAAAAGTGCTTTCGTTACTTCGAATACATCGCACTCTTCCGTACCCACTCTGTCAAGTCAAAATGTCCCCGAACCCTTTTATCATTATAAAGAAGCTGTGCAAGGGTAGTTTTGCCTATGCCACCCATTCCCACTATAGCAATCACGGATAGGTTGGGACCCCCAGCATCATTTGACAACAATAACTCGATAATCTTCTCTTTGTCTTTCTCCCTTCCATAAACATCAGATTCTTCAGCCCAAGGGGCAGGTAGTCGCCGTAACAGTCTTTTCTGATCACCTTCTTTCAAACCAAGGAAAAGTGCTTGATCCGAAAGAGACTTTAATCTGCTAAGGATATCCTCTATTTCGGATCTTACAGTGTTCTCAAATGCACCGAAAAATGTTGAAATAGAGTTGATAAACTTGCTAGCTCTGCTTCCAGATTGATCACCAGCTTCCACCTTGCGCCGCAGAGCTTCGGTGTTGATTTCATCCATTGCGTGGTCTGCTTCATAAAGCACTTGTTTAAGATCATCAAGCCACTTCTTCACGTTTTCATCTGTGAGTTGTTTCACCTCAGCATCATTCATCAACTTATTAGCAGACAACAACCTGATCTTTAACTCGTCAAGAAGCTTAGCAAGGACTTTCTTTCCTCGGAAGAAGTTAAGGACCTCTTGAGTAGCCATCCTATCAAGCAAGACATTAAAGAAGCCGGAGAGAAGAGCACTTCCCACGAGTTCAGCCATGGTTTCTCTTCCTCAAAACCAACTGAAATAAGATGGAAATGATGGTAAGCAGTAAGCATTGTAGAGTATAATTATGAGCTTAAAAACAGTTACTAGCTATCAAAAGAAACAAAAAGAATCACTCCAATCTTTCCTATTTTTCCTACTTTTCTAGTGATACTTTTTATTATTATTATTTAAAAATTTTTTTATGATGGAGTGGTTGAAAGTTATATAAAATATTCTTCGTTTAATATTAACTCTTTGATTTTATTCATTTGCCTATATGAAGTTATTATTACTTAAGATATTTGCATAATAATGCTCTTCAAAATGTTGATGAGTTTCCTTAACGTTTGAAAAAACAGCTCTATCGACGTATAAAATACAAATATATTTCGTACAATTGCTTGTACAATATCATTAAATTTCAAGGATTCAAATTAGCGGCTAGAAGTTAGGTAGAGCTTAAAAACAACTACTTCAAATGAAATGACATTGAAATAAGAAAAATAAATTGACGAAAAAATTAAAGCAAATAATATATACTGTAACTATTTCTGTTCTTCAACCATGTTAATTTAGCCATATTTTTACATATTTTTCTTTTATTATTCAAGAGAGGGTCTAAAAATTAAAAATAAATATAAAAAAAAAAGCCGAAAACATTACAACGGAATTTAGAAAAAAAGATTCTTTAAAATGATTATTATATAAAATATTTTCCTAGACATATATCAGCGTGTGAAAGGAAGAATAAAAAATGCTGGACGTTTAAGAGTTGCAATATATATGTTTTGCTGGCAGCAATATATATATATATATATTTGGAACCACGTCACCACCCACCCCCTTAAATAATACCTTTTTTTTACAAATCTTGTTTTTTCAAAAAAAAAATATTACTGGTAACATCTACCATAATATATGTATATAAATTTTTTTTAAAAAATCAATTATACCTTAAGTTTTGGCTTTTAAGTATATCCTTATATAAAATCTCAATTAAACCAAAAATCAATTATCTCCTCCATATAACTTCACAAGTTTCATGACTCTTTAAACATTAAATTTAACTTTATTAGAAGAAGCTTATTTTATTTTATTTTATTTTATTTTTTGAAAAGAATGATGCAAATTGATAAATAGAGGTAAAAAAATTGTCGGACTGGAGTTATAGCTCAAAAAGTTTTGATTTAAATCACGGTCTACATCCAATATTTCATTATTAAAAAGAAAAAGAATAACAAAATATTCACGGAATTAAATCACATAACTATAAAGTAGAAGGTGAGAAGAAAGAGATATGCCTTTGGAGAATTAAGTGAAGATCTTAATGCTAGTTGTAAACAGGAGAAGATGACTTTGGTTGTAGCAATCTTTGTGCTTCTCTTTAATATATCTCCTTTGAATGATGAAAGTTTTCTCCTTCCAAATGATCTGAAATAAGATTGCTGATCTGGATGGGAAATCACTCTAGCGGAGAATAACAAAGACTTTTGCTCAATGAAAATATCACTGTTTTTCCTCACCTATCTTTCTCCCTCTTTTCCTACCCCAATTTACTCGTTCGGTGAAGACAATAATTTGTGGTTCCAAGAACTTGCAAGGTCCACTTAATTTTTTATGACGGAGTTGTTGAAGCTTAAAGAGATATATATATATATATATAT